>NW_026889803.1:32150000-32355000 GCF_033153115.1 Saccostrea echinata
TCAGCCAAAATACGACCCAATGGCAGGATATATTTGCTAACAAGGTGAGAATAACGACCATAGAATTTACGAAATTCTTACATTAAACAAGAGTGTTGAAAGTGCTGTAACATCAACTTATAAGGCAATAGTCTCATCTCGGTTTAAAAAGTGATCGTATTCAGAGCATGCTCGTGAGTATAGAATAAACACTATATGCAGGTGATAGAGGAATATTACTACATAAATAAGAAAAACTGACGATGGAAAAGATGAAGGCTTCTCTTTTGTTATACAGTTTAATTGGTAGTTGGCCCTTATCTTTTATAGTCAATAAAACATCAGAATGTGAAACGGATTTGGCAGTCTCTGTGTTGTCTTCTATTTCGAGTTCACTTGGATATATCGAGTGGACATATGAATGGAAGTAACTGTTGTTAATTAATAAAACGTCGTCGACATATCTGAATGTCGAGTTGTGGGCCACAGCAAGTGACTTCTTTTTCTCATGTACATCGATTGTATGTTGTTTTACGTCCCATTCGAGAATTTTTCACTCGTATAAAAACGTCACCATATACTGGTGAAGGGCTTCAAATTTAGATCTTTACTCGGCACTCAGGGCCATTGAGCAGTAAGGCTTCTTTATCGTGCCAACGCCTACCGTTATACGGGGCCTCGGTTTTCAAGGTCTCATCCGAAGGGCCCGCAACTTTCACTTCAAAGTGCCAAGCGCCTGGCGAAGGAACAGTTGCTACCAATTTTTATCGACTTGGGTCAGTTGCGGCCGTGATTCGAACTCACGACCTACCGAACACGGAACGAGCGCTCTACTGACTAAGCTACCGTGACGTTTTTTTTCATGTAGAAGTTTAGAAATAAATACTGCTTCATTGAAATATAAAAACAGATCGGCTATAAAAGGAGCACAATTAGTACCCCTCGGTATTCAAACAGTTTGTCGGACATTAATTTTTTAAGGAATTTATATTTTTTCCTAATTTATTGTAACTTTAATATCAAACCTTTCAACATAATATTTGTGGGTGATTTGGAATTCTGTTGTGATCAAAGGATTTTTTTTTATTTCGTAATAATTAATACATACTGATTGACTTCAAAGATTAAAACGTTAACCGTAATTAAAGATATGGATGATCATGATCCAAACTTATCAGTGGTGGTTACAAGGGGGATTGGGGATCAAAATTTGTTTACATTTGTGTGAGCAACATCCAAACTTTTCAGTAGTGAATCCAAGGGGAGCGGACATTAAACTTTTAAAAAGTAAAGAACCTATATATATATATATATATATATATATATATATATATATATATATATATATATATACCGTCAGTCGGTAGATCGCCGCTCGCTCCGTGATCGGAAGGTCGTGTGTTCGAATCACGGCCGCGACTGACCTAAGTCGATAAAAAATAGGTAGCAACTGTTCCTTCGCCAAGCGCTCGGCACTTTGAAGTGAAAGCTGCGGACCCTTCGGATGAGACCTTAAAAACCCGAGTTCCCGTGACACGGTAGGCGTTGGTATGATAAAGAACCCTCACTGCTCAATGGCCCAGATTGCCGAGAAAAGGTCTAAATTTGAAGCCCTTCACCGGTATATGGTGACGTCTCTATATGAGTGAAAAATTCTTGAACGGGACGTGAAACAACAAACAATCAATCAAAAAATACTGTCCCACTCGTGAGATAAATTCCATATCCAACTACAAAACATCGAATATCCTCTATAAATTAAATGTTTTTCTATCTTTTAGACCTATTGTGTTCTCCCCACACAATAAAAATAGCACAATAGATACGATACAGTGGCAATTGGTTAAAATTATTATTATCAAGAACGTAAGTCAGGGCGACATAATGCTATCGCTAGACCTATTCATTTTTTCGGAGATAACTTAAACAATCTTAGTGAAACTTTTCAGAAATGACGATCAGCAACTCTGTATGTGCATTAAATATTTTGATTTTTCAATATGACCACCGTCGCCATGGAAACAGATAAAAATTAACAAAAAAATGTCCACGAATGTTCTTGCAGACGGCTTTGACAATATTTATGAAACTTCAAAGAAATAATTATCACAAACACTAGTAGTGCCATTTACATTAATTTTTTTAAAAAAGGGTCCCTGTCAGGAAACGGTTTGACAAACCTTTTTACACATAAGCATGCTCCGAGTACGATCAATTTTAACCAGAGGAAGAATATTGACAAATAAGTTGATGTTACAAGGCTTCAACAGTCAAAATTCTTTGGTCATTATGAGCATCTTAGCAAATACATTTTTGTAATTTTAGAATCCTAATAACTTTAACAAATTTAGAAAAATCAATGAAGGCCATAACTTTTATAAATATAGAAATTAATAATGCGATATTATAGTGCCGATGAGGACCAGAAAAATTATGTAATTGTTCGGACGAAGCTTTTATTTACTTCATTCCTTTGCGTTTTGTGGAGTTTCATGGAAGTTGATTACACAATTGATAGCAAATTCTTTCTCTCTCTCTGGAATATATAATTATTATAAGGGGGAATTAAAAGAAATCTTAAAAATAATGATACATTTGACAAATCAATACAGGGCTCTCACACCAGTTTTTGGGACTGGTGCCGGGGCCGTGAAAATTGGGAAAATTAGCGACCTTTTGAGGAAATTTGGGAAAATCATAACTAGACAATATCCATTAAATTCATTATATATTGAGTTTCTGGTGGTTGTTATCAACTAAATTTCTGTTTTGTAATATAAAGAAATATGAATAACAAGTTTAGGAACTACATATTTTACTAAATGTTCTTTAATATTTTGGGGAAGTGACCAATTGGGAAAATTAAAACATTACATTGGGAAAAAAGGTACCTTTTCTGAATTGGGAATGGGGCCTTTAAACGGCCCGAATTGTAGAGAATCGAGAGCCCTGCAATATGGAATCATTTGTACATAGTGTAAATGGAAGTTGGTTGATGTTATCAATTTATTACAGATTAAATGAGACCAACATATCGCTGTATCCTCAGTTTACCTCAGATGAGATCCTTCCGTCGCGGGTTCGAATTCCACTGCGGGACGTGGAGACCGTTCCTTCGGATGAGATCGTATAAACGTGTCGCATTAGATGTTGGCACGAAAAAGATCCCTCACTGCTCAATAACCCCGAGTGCCTAGTATAGGTATAAATTTGCAGCCTTCCACCGACAAGTGGTGAAAAATTCTCGAGAGGGACGTTAAACAACAAACAAGCAAAACTCAGATGAGCAATCCCCATTCTGGACCACCGTACTCTTGTTTTATAATTCTTAATCTTTTTTAACCCATAAGAAAAATACACCCCTTATAAAATCTTCAATGCGTCGTTATTATACTGGAGTCATTTTTCTTCACGTATCTTAAGCAAATTTTAAGGATGATGCCACTTTTTCTACAGGCTAAAGGGACATTTTTCGACGTCAAATAACGACCGGTAGTCATTTTTCGACGTCGAAAAACGACGGTCATTCTCTAACAAAAAAATACTAGAGTTAACTATAGTTAACTATAGTAAATCAAAGTGTCGAAGTTATCACTATAGTAAATCAAAGTGTCACTATAGTAAACTATAGTATTTTTTTGTTAGGGTTATGCTACGGTGGTCATTATTCGTCTTACTTAACTTTCTATTAAAGCATAATCTAACGGAAATTTTAAAGGACTCTGCAATTGTTATGAAAATATGTTTTAAAAGAAATTCTTTATCCTCGGAAAATGTAATTTTTTCATTATGACTCGATGTTAAAGTTTTAGCACAAAAACTATTTAATGAATGATAGAAGCAAGGCCTGCATGGATATCAGTATTTTATATATATATGCATCTATTATTCTTTAAATGTGAACTGTTTTACTCACGCTAAAAACTAAATATATTGCCTAGTTTTAGGCAGTATCTTTCTCCTTGACCGGAAGACAACAACGAAAACCTTTCTTGAAGATTGCACCTAATTTTACAAATAAAAACCTTGAGTTCGTCCACCTTATCTTTCACACACACACACAAACACAGTGCTTTTTGTTTGAAACTATCTTGTGACCAGTTAAACCACATTCAAAATTCAAATACTTAAGGTTTCTGATCGCAGAACTTTCTTGTGCCCAAATAGGATCATGTACGATAAAAATCAAATCTCAGTACTGAGAAACCGGATATACATCTGTGTAGAATCGCATTGATATCATATATAAACACCTTATCTAAGAACACTTAGCATGTTTTGATTCTATCTAATGAGTTGTGTAAGTGATGTAATGATGATATTGGAATGGATATTTGTTCTTTCAGTATTTGTGCTAATTGTTTATCAGGCTTTTATTTTGGAAATTTTATGCAATCTTAAATTTGTTACATCACCTATTTTGGGTAATTTTTTGTGTAATACACATGTATGTACATGTGCTTTATTACACAAAAGCTTAAATAATGTACTACGTAAGTACACCGCAGTAATGTTTCTATTTATATGCATATTACCTAACAATAAGTTGTCCCCAGTTGCTTTTAATCTTGGTTTAATTCTTTTTACAAATAACTTATAATTTTACAGTGAAAACTGCCTATTTAAACATCTGTGCAATCCGTTACACCGTGAATTCTGATCTTTATTTAATTCCCATTTTACTGTTTTCTATGTTGTTTACAATGTGCAACCCGATACTCTGTTCATTCCGATACAAATTTTGTCTCACACTGCATGTCGGATTAGACAGGTTTCACTGTATTATGCAGATTTTATACGTTGCTTGTCCACAGTTCAGTGAAATCATGCTTGGATATAAAAGGGGCTGGGTCTGGAATCCCCTGGAATTTGCGGACACAGGATGAACCTACAAAATTCCGCCAACTGAATGATCACTGAAAGGTCACTGTGACAGAACTCTTGTCATTCAGTCACCTGTAAGTTAACTGATTGGCATTGTTTCATCCTGTGGGAGTTATTTACGCATGTAAGTTGGTAAAAAGAGTCAAAGGTATGAAGCTTAACTTAATTTGTATTTAAATTTTTGCTTGTCAACAAAATTCTGGGTTGAACTTTTTTTTATTATTGTGATGGAACCCCCCACCCCCCCCCCACCCCCCGGAAAAAAAAATTCCTGGATCCTTGGCTTTAAATAATGCCATGACAGTATTATTTTTGGAACATAAAGTATTATGTACATGTGTTTTATTTACAAAGTAGGGTTCAACATTAACTTTTTAAAGGGCTAGTCCGTACGGACTCGTGACATTTAATTTTCAATAATGCGTAAAGCCATTCACTAGTGTCTGTCACAATATAAAAAATAATAACACGTTGATAATCCCACTTACGTTATCCCTCTCCCCCTTTCGGACGTACTTTTATATGAGATTAAATTAAAATTCGGGATGAACAAATCTCTGTTGAAATTTAGCTTCAAAAATCACAAAAAAATTCTTCAATAAGTTTGTATTCATAATTTTTCATAAAGTCTTTGTATTCACGTCCTTTTGTGTAAAACTTTTTTCGTAAATATTGATATGGCGTAAACTGACACAAAACAATTAAAACAATTGATTAAATGTTTTCTTGAATGAGCTATTGAGAACAAAAAAATAAAGAATATAATAATTTGTTTGTCATTTTTGTGCGTTCAGGGATATTAGTTTTAGTCCTGACCTAATTATGTTCAAGATTTATAGGTTGTTCATTTATAACTTACGTACGCAGTTATTGTTTTTGTTAAATACTTGCAACTTACGTGGAAAGTGTAATTGTTAAATATGATCAGTGTTTCGATTCGAAATGGGGTAATCGTAATCGAGTAATCGTAATCGATTGTAATGATTACTTTTTTTCAAGTAATCGACAGTAATCTGTAATCGAAGAGATTTTCGATTACTTGTAATCGTAATTTAATCGATTACAGCTAAAATCTTCAATGTAATTATAATTACTTTTTCGATTACTTTCGATTATTTTATACATAAATGGATGTTATTTTGGAGAATTATTTCCAGTCAGTCACACATAAATATCAAATATAAACCACCTAGTGTAATGTTTGTATTTCCTAACTTTTATTATCATAAGTTTAATAATGTTCTCAATAAAGTTTGCATTATAAACCTGGTCTAGTATTAAATAATTCAGAAGTGTATTTCAACCATTTATTAATAAAATATACAGATTGTCGTGTGCATTTTACATTTGACCCACTGTCCTCTTGCTGCATGTCCTTTTTAATGTTTCAGATGTTGAAAAACTTTGTCTTGTAATAGGAGATTATAAATAGCAAAACAGATTTAAGTGCTATATTATATATATATAATTTGGTAAATAAACTACATTGTACTTGAAAAAAAAAGAAGATGGAAATACTTATTCATATCTGAAAATGTTTAAACAAATTCAAACTTGTGTTTTAGAAACTTTAAAATTTGAAAAATCATTCTCATGTTTTCATTCAAATTTGTAAGGTTGCTTTTATATCAGTGAGAGGTTATAAGTGTCTGTAATAGAGGGAGTAAGTGTCACTGTGTTTGCTTTATATCTTGGCTAATTAATTGACTGAGACATCCCTGATTTGCAGATAATGAGGTGTAAACTGTGAACTACCTAGTGTTTAACTTTCATTCCATGGAAGACAAACAATATCATTAAAACAATTAATAGCTCTCAAAACACTTATTTCAATACAGAATGAAACTGTGCTATTAGTTTGATTACTTAAAGACCCATTTAATTTATATGTTTATTACTAAGAGTTCTAATTTACTTGTTTTTTTTTTAGACACGTACAGGAATGTTTAATGTGTACTGTCAACATACGGGCAGCCCAAATACTTCTAATGAAGTAATTCACAATACAGTATTAAATAATTTTTGCAAAAAAGTCAATAAATATTGAGGTTCAGATCCAAGGTTGAAAGGAATAATTAATTCCTTGGCATATTTTATTGTAGGAGTCATGTCTCCACTTTCTATGGTAGAGAATCCCTCATTTGGTCATTTCAGGCATACAGTCATGAACAATAATAACATAAAACAAATTAACACGATAAATACACACATACAGTGAGAATTAATACATACATTTAGTGAGAATGTTAGCCAAAATAAAACCTTAAAAGAATCTGCTCTGAAACTGCAGGAACACATTCAAACTTCAGTGGATAACATCAACATTTACCATTTAAATATTGCTTTGATATTTGAAGGGATAAAAACTTGGAAGTAATCGATTATTAATCGATTACATCTTACAAAGTAATCGATTACAATTGATTACAGGACAAAAATGAGTGTAATCGATTAATAATCGATTACACAAAATTCCTCTAAGTAATCGATTATTAATCGATTATATTTTTCAGTAATCGTGCCCATCCCTGGTTTCGAAATAGCAAGAAAGCAAATGTGTTTATTTTATATCACTCAAAGATCGTTGGTAGGCATAAACAGAATTATATATGTATTTAGTGTAGTCTACTTTTGTGCCAAGTTATATTGAAATCAGACCCCAGCTGTAAGAGTGGTTTTCAAAGTTTTTTCTTCTATTTTTTATAGAAAATTACAGTTTTTCTTTAGAAATGTCTATTTAAGTACCCATGGCAACACCATTCTTTGAAATCAAAAACCAATAAACAGAATTATGTATCTTAGTTTAGTCTGCTTTTGTGCCAAGTTATATTGAAATAAGACCAAAACTATAGGAGTAGCATTTTTAAAGATTACACTGAAATTTTATTAACCATGGCAAAACTGTTCATTGAAATCAGAAACCAATATATAAATAGAGGATATTCAATGTTTTGTGTTTGGATATGGAATTTATTTCACGAGTGGGACAGGATTTTTTGTTAATTTCACGAGTGCAAAGCACGAGTGAAAATATAAAAAAAATCTTGTCTCACGAGTGAAATAAATTCCATATCCAAACACAAAACATTGAATTTTCTGTTTATTACATCTTCTTTGAATTTCCCTTTACCTTTGTCTTTTCTTAACACAGTATCATAGGCTGTGACATCATAGTTGAGCAGTTGAGATGTCATACATGTAGCTTAGCAATTGTGAGACTGAAAACATTGTAACATGGATTTTAGCAACATATTTGGGAAGAAATTGGCAGTTTTAGTCCCTATCAAGATGGTTTAGTTACTATCTCATCTTATGACAGGCCAGAAATTATTTTTTTACTTACTTTGATATCCTTTCACACTGTGAGAGAATATCACTTTGGTATCCTTTCACACTGTGAGAGAATATCTATGAGGCGCCGTTTTGGTATTTACTGCCAAAAAGTGATATCACCTATTCGAATAGGTGATATCACCTATTCAATTGGTGATATCACCTATTCGAATAAGTGATATCACCTATTCAGCTTCTGAATAGGTGATATCACCTATTCGAATAGGTGATATCACCTATTCGAATAAGTGATATCACCTATTCGAATAGGTGATATCACCTATTCAATTTGAATGAGTGATATCACCTATTCGAATAGGTGATATCACCTATTCGAATAGGTGATATCACTTATTCGAATAGGTGATATCACTTATTCCTTTTGAATAGGTGATATCACTTATTCGAATAGGTGATATCACCTATTCAAATCAAATAGGTGATATCACCTATTCGAATAGGTGATATCACTTATTCGAATAGGTGATATCACTTAATCATTTTGAATAGGTGATATCACTTATTCCAATAGATGATATCACCTATTCAAATTATTTATGAAATAACAACTGCTCCCAAGACTATAGCCTTTAATTCTCATTTACTTTCACTTTCGTTTTATAACTTACCATTCTTGCAGACAATGGATTACAGCTTCGCATTTAGTTTGAAGCAGCCCAGTAGAATTTGTAGTTTGTTTTGCTCACAAATTATATTTATTACACTTATCTATCATGTATACTATAGGAAAATTCAAAGGGTCTCTAAGTCTCGTTGACTTTCACTTTCGTTTTATAACTCCCGGGTACCTGAGCGTTCTTGGAGACAATGGATTACTTTAGTTGTAAGCATCGCAGTGGAATTATTAAACTTGTAGTTTGTTTTGATTCCCGATTGTTGCAAAGAAGAGGAGAAAATGGATTGATAGATGCAGGTAAATAGCGTTTAATTGCTTTATTTTTTCATTACATAACGTAAACACAAGCTATTCCGAGGGGGCCAAGATTAGCCAACATACTTAAGCATAAAGGGAAAATTAAATCGTTTTTATTCTAAAATCGTCTGTATTCAAAAGGTACGCTTATCTACAGATTGGTTTCATAAATTTAAAGCATTGATTTAGCTTACAATATGGTATAATTTGGAGTATTGGACAAGTATACATGAGATTGGGATGTTGAATGCGATGTCATTGAAAGCAAATAAAAAAATAGATGTACCCAAATGCATCGACCATGGGAATACAAAGTTGAATACCACGTCGATAACATATGATCTTTGTAGAAAACACATTTTTTAAATTTAATTACTACAATAAATAAAAATGGTCAGCTCAAAATTGGTCATTCTGTAGCTACCCTGTCTATTCAGAAATAAAAATGGTCACATACACTCAAAATAAAATTATTTTTTATTCTACAAAGAAGAAGGCATTTTTTTCATTTACACATACAAACTGTATTAACTGCCAAGTTTCATGACCACCCCCCCCCCCCCTTTTCCAATACTTCTACAATTATGAGACAGACTTTTTTTTCTTGAAATAGGCATTTTTCTCCATTTGTCATAACATATAACAGGGCTGCACAAGGTACTGAAAAAGGGACAGCGCTTTGAGTGAATGTGTTATCCATGTATCTGCAAATGAAGCAGATCCCCCAGTTATTATACTCATGGAGAGTGTAACAACTTCCAACTTGTTAATTAATGATGGAACTCCATTTAAATCAGGTACAAGTTAAAGTTTAGGCTGCACAATTCTTTATTACAGTATTCAAAACTTAATAATTCAGGATCAAGTTCACACAAGCTCACATTCCATGGTTACTTACAACACCATTATGCTAGATAAATTTGTTATACACTTTCATGTTAAATAGTCAAATTTGATTGGTTTAAAAAACATTTGTTAACAAGTACTATTACCATACTGCATGCCAGACATTACATCCTAATGGTTGAAAATGCATGACTACGGGTAACAGTATATACAGTAATATATAAATAGTGCACGTTTTTGAGGGTAACAGTTGAAATTGACACCCCAAGGAAAACCATTGTCAACCGACGCGTCAGCGGAGGTTGACAATGGTTTTCCGAGGGGTGTCAATTTCAACTGTTACCCTCAAAAACGTGCACTATTTATTTTATTATACTGAATGTCTTATTGATTTCGGATGTCATTAAAAAATTCGGAGATCGTCGTTAACTTCACGCTTAGAAAGCTTTCAAACTCCCAACTTCTATTTTTCTCAATAGGAAAGCTTCGTAAATAATTTACCAACCTCTTTATTATTTGTTTGCTACTCAAAAAGTCCTTTATCACCTAAAGTTTGCACTCGCAAGGATGTTTCGTCTGTCGTTTGTCTTTTTCAAGTAAGCCACATCGGACGCAAGCTTTTATTGACGTCGTTTGTTCGGCTTCTTTCAAACGCACAACCGACGTTTTGAGAATTCTACGGTGAACCGTACGCGCATGATTTGAACGCATGTGATATTTTCGTAATGTTACCCGTTGTCAAGTGTGTTGCTAACGCTGAGGGTAATATTACGGATTGTTAAATGTGTCTAAACCAATCAGATTTTAGTATTTAACATGAAAGTATAATAATAAAAAATGTTAACTGTGCAGAATGCTTGCACGTTCGTTTCACCTTGTTGTTTTCTTTAAAATGCATTCTATAACAAGAAAAATATTACCTGTTTATTTTGGGTGATGTGAAATTCTTACCCTTTAAAAACCATTGCTGACCGAGGCGAGGTCAGCGATGGTTTTTGTGGTATAACAATTTCACGTTATCCTACTAAACATGTAATATTTTCATGTTATATGTACTTCTATTTGTAAATGTTAATGACTGTGAAAAACATAAATATTTATAAATTAGTAAAATCAATTTAATACACTATGAATACACAAAAGGACAAATTTGTACATAATTCTCTATGATTAGGTTAATTAGTTTATATAAAGGATGTAAATGGACATGACATATCATTGTTAATATTCAAGAAAGTGTTCACTGTTTTTCTTGTAGATGCTCCTTTCCATCTGATGTTTTCCAGGTTTTTGTGAAAAGTTTTCTTAAAAATGGCACCATTCAACTACAAATACTATGCCAGTGGAACTGTGATATCAATCAACTGCTTATGACACTATTAATTGGCAGAGAATTTATTTTTTTTATTTGGGACAAGCAATCTCTTTCAAACATTTTATACCTGCAAATTGGTACATGTACTTCATGAAATGCTTGAAGGATGCTAAAGGCTACTGAAATTCCAAGCCAGATGAAATTCAAAAGGATTGATACAAAAGTCATTTGAAGTTTTCTATTCTTAGTGATGAGTGTTTTTCAGGATGCCCTCTGATATCATAGGTACAACTGGTCACTGTCCTTTGTTAGTTACACATGCAGACAACTTATTAAGGCAGTGATATAAGTAGCTCGAAGTGATGCTTTATTGTTTTCCTCAGATTTATAACCTGGATTGATCTCTGATGCAGTAATTTAAAGCTATGTCTTTTCACTGTCACAAAGTACTGAAATAAAAATAATTTTGATTAAAATATTTCTTTTAATTCACATCATTAAATTTTTAAGCTACAGAAATTCAAATTAAATAAATAGAAATCTTTAATTGATTAGCAAGCCTTTGCATTGTCAGATCCTTTTCTGAAAGGGCCATTTACCTTTAACAATGTCAGGACAGGTGAGGCAACTGGCTGGTCTTCATGCTGGAAGTGTGTGTTAACTCTGTAATCTTTTTAAACAAAACCATCCAGTGATGTCCTAAGATTGCCAGATGAGCAGACATATACCTGTATTTAAGAAAGATTCTGTAACATGACATAGAATTTTTGCACAGCTTGACGCACAACTGATGGTATCTTAGGTGCCTGCAAAATAATAAATCTGGCACATATTTATTTATTTGATACAAATCAGAACAAAATTTTTCCTTTTACAGAACAAATTGTTTTCATTTTAAAGAAAAGAGAAATGCATATGTACTGTTTTAATACATATAACCTGTATTATTGGATATTTTCACCCCATTCTAATTTTTAAAATATTCACTCTTTCACCCTTGAAAACAATTTTGCCCTTTTAAAATTTGATCAGACACATTTGTGTTTAAAAGATATATGCTGCCTTCTTCGAATTTGTCCCGTTTTAAATTCACCTACTTGTAACGAGGGCAGAATGAGAAAAATAAAACTTAACTGGGGTGAAAAATTTCCAGAACAAAGTACCATTACTTGCCTGCCTGTTGTACTATAACTCCTCCAACCTTACAATATTCTATAATCATTGCTTTCATGCGATACCCCCCAGTGGATTGATGGTCTCTTTTCCAAATTATATGCACTTTCTAAAAAGAATGAATTTGTCAATTTATAAAATTTAGTATTACAAGTTAATAAAGACAGTAAAACAATGTTAACAACATTTATATGCAAATGAACCTCTGTATAAATCACTTATAAATGATTGACAACTTGTATGGAATATATCGAATACCCTTAATTTTGACATTTGGAAACCCAGCGTTAAGGCCAAACAAAAAAATATGTGTGGTTCTGGTTACACCTCCAAAAAAAATAGGGAAGGTGGGTAGGGATTTTTTTTTTTTTTTTTTAAACAAAATGATTTTCTAAATTTTTCCAAATAATACCTATTTCTTTTCGTTAGCATAAGTGAACTATTTTATGTGTAGAGTGTTAGATATGTTTTCTCTTAAGCATATGGATTAGATATGTGCTTTAATGTGTGAATAAAATGTCTTGGGTATTTAAACAGTTGTTTGCTGATTCTATTCATTCGAGTTCATACTCATCCAGAAAATACAATGTTTGAAGAAAATCAGCATGAGTAAATTGAATTATTTGACTGTTATTTGGATGTTATATTTTCTTTTTTTAGAATGTTACGTTTTTACGAAGATGATAAGTGCTGTCCTTGTTTTTAAAGGATGATATTAATTTCAGAATTGTATATTATAAGTAAAATTAATGGATATCTTAAGCATTATACATTAAATCTTAAATATAGATCATGATTTCTCCATCGGAAATTATACAGGTATATAAAATCTAAAATTGTATATTATAGAATGCGAAAAAACAGAAATATTTTGTGAAGAGCTGAGTATATAAATCATAACTAATAAATGTTTTGTTTATTTTGAATTCAGTCTTTTCCAACTATGGTTCAGAAAAGAATTGTTTTATTTGTGGATAAACAGAGTGAAGGAGAAAATAAGTGGCATTTCGATGTGGCGTGAAATATACTAGTCAACATTGGTAGGGGGCACCCTAGTTATGAATATGAAACAAATATTTTTAAATCAACAAGATGTGTTTGTGAAACACTGATGCCCCCGTATGGCATCTTATGGCGAAGGTTAAAGTTTCTCAAATGCAAGTCAAAATCCAGGCCAAAAGATAAAAAATGTTAAATTTGAAAGCCTAGCTGCAACTGTTCAAAAGTTATGGCAAAGGTTAAAGTTTTTTAAAAGTAAGTAAAACATCACGGTCAAGGTCAAAGTTGTTGGTATCCAAAGAAAGGTCTTGTTACAAGGATTACATATGTGAAGTATGAAAGCCCTAGCTCCAACCGTTCAAAAGTTATGGCCAAGGTTAAAGTTTTTCAAAAGTAGGTCAAACTCTAAGGTCAAGGTCAAAAGGTCATAGTTGTTGGTATTCAAAGAAAGGCCTTGTCACAAAGAATACACATGTGAAGTTCGAAACCCCAAGCACCAACTGTTCAGAAGTTATGGTCAAGGTTAAAGTCTCATAAAATTTTGCAAAAGTGGGTCAAACTCCAACGTCAAGGTCAAAAGGTCAAATATGATGGTACCCAAAGAAAGGTCTTGTCACAAAGAATACACATGTGAAATATGAAAGTCATAGCTCCAACCAATCAAAAGTTATGGGCAAGGTTAAAATTGACAACAGACAGATAGACAAACAGATAAACAGACAAACAGATAAACAGACAAAAAGACAGACAGGACAAAAACAATATACCCTCGGGATCTTTCGATCCAGGGGCATAAAAATAATGAAAACACAATCTTTTCTTTTTGTAAAAAATAAAGTCCAAGGTGAACATCCTTTTGTTTAAAATCAGTGTTCATAAATGAAATTAATTACTTTTATCCAGTCTGAGAATAGTTCTTATTTTACTTAATAATAAATTTTGAACGATAAACTTTTAAGAGCTGTCAGAGGAAAAGAATGTGACACCTATACTTTGTACAGTAATGTTTAAAACAAAATAAATCACCTAAGCAAGATGACATAGAATGATTCAAATTCGTCAGAATTACAAATATTTAATATTATTAAAATTTTAAATCCTTTCATGAAACCTTTTTGCCTCATTGAAGACTTCATACTTCCAAGCTCATTTCTCATATATATTGGTGTTTTGCAAGTTGACTTTATTCAGGTGAAATCAGCAGTCTTCTTTTTCACGTTTCCTCATGAACTGTTTTTTTTTCTACTTTCGTTTTAAAAGAAACGATCCTGATATAAATCATTTAATAATTTACAAGTTAATCTATCTTACACATTGGGCTAATTCTTGCGTAATCAATGCAATCAAATAAATGTTTTCTCATGTTATCTTCCCTCTAACTCCAAAAAACGTTACCTGGCCAGCTGTCTGTGTGCTTTCAAGCGAGAAGTGATTTCCTATCCTGACTTCACACCTTTGCGTGCATTAATAATAAAGGGACTAATCAGCATGCACTTGTTATAAACCAGCTGTAAACAGAGCAACTAACTGAATCTCGCCACTCTTGGGCATATTTATTTAATTTTGGCAACCAAAAAACAAACAAACAAAAAACATGGCGCTGGAAAAAGGTATACTGCTGCGCCATGCTAGCTTGCTTTAGATTTAACACCATCAAACACTTGCACTACGTGTTGAAACGATTTTTGCATGGAGGTCGCCATTGCTGGAACTAAAACTAATACCGAAGTGGATGACGGAAATCACGGAAAATTCCGGAAAATAAATATGAAAATTGCCAGAAAAAAGTTAAGGGTCGGGGATCTAAAATAGGGACGGTCGGGTAACGGGAACCACACATATTTTTTTATTTGGCATAATAATATTCCATACATGATTAAGCTGTCACCTGATGAACCTTTAATTCTTTTCTATTTTTTATATGCTTTATATGTATATGAATTATAAGAGTAAATGTAAGTCCAAAAACTTATTTTGTGACATCAATTTCATACCTGTATTTGAGTTGCCTTTTTGAGGATATACCAGGTAGATTATTCAAAGTCGATGTATATGTAGTCTTACATGCTGCAGATCTCTTGTACTTTAGCTATAAAATAAATTTTAATGTATACAATTGTGTAAGATGAAAGAACATTTCAAACACTGAAACAGACTGAAACCTTAACAGACCAAAACTTTAACCACAATATCCTCTATAACATGCTCTCTAAACTGAAGAGTATCATCACTGATCATATAATTGCAGACATATGAATTTTGTTCAATAATAAATGCAGAGAGAATTTGCAGAATATATAAAGAAAGTCTTATCGTTGGGAAATAAGCAGGTCCAGTACAATCTCTTAATTTAGCTATATAGCTTGAAATAGCTATATAGCTTTATTAAGCTATTCAAAATAGCTTAATTTAGCTATTTATATGCAGTTTTTCACAAAAATTATTTTGGTAAGAAATAGACAAAAAGTCGCATGTATTTGACCATTCATATATGTGCTATGGGCTATCGAAACAACAAGCAAAATCAAAGATATCTCCAACTTTGCAACTTTTGAATACTTTTAAGCAAAAGATAAATTTCTATTATTTGAGTAACTGTCCACTACCTTGTGTGCATTGAGGCATGGATAAGTATGATTGCTTCTCATTGTACTGAATTATTACCAATCAATTATCTTCTTGACCATAATTGGCCTCCTTTATAATTTCATTGAAGAAGTAACTGTATCAATTGCGCATGTAGCCTAAAAACTTTCAGAACTTTGAGTACAAAGTCTCTTTTGTTTCTATTTTCCTAATTATCTCCCCTTGTTTAAGGGTCACAACCCTAGTTTTAGTATAAACAGAAGCCCTTGGCCCAAGGATACCCTGTGACAAATTTGACAATAATTGGCCAAAGGGTTCTTGAGTTATGGCCCATATTCTAAAAAGTTTACGCACACCGCACAAATGGCCATAGCATTAGCTCTTTGGGCCTTTGGCTCAGAAGAGCTAAAAATGAACCTCTTACATTGATTTTTGGTTGATATTTTTTACAGTTTTTTTATGAACAATGTACAGTATTTTCACCCAAATTCCAGTATTTTGAGGACTGCTGTACAGTATTTGGGCCTAAAAATTATTACATGAATGCAAGGAGATTTTAATGAGTGAGTTTTATAATGCATCAATTTCAGATGAGTTCAAGGTTGAGTCATCACTGCACCAAGGTGCGACTTTTTGTGCATGCTGAGTACACATTTAAGAAAAACTGATATAAAATAGCTAAATGAAGCTATTCTGAATATAGTTAGAATAATCTAACTGTGTCTCGGGACAAGCCCTCACCACAGTTAGAATACGTCCCATATACTTGCAATGTAGCAAATCGGAGTGGATCCACTCCGAAATGATTTTGAAGAATACAAAAGGAGTTGCATTGAAAATAACAACCAAATTAATCATATCAAACATTTTTGAGATTGTATATGCCTTTTAACCTACAAATTAATCCATATATATACGAAAATTCAACTCATTTTCTCAACGTTTTTTCCTCGCTTCAAATTTAACGCCATGTTGACATTCGGAACTCTCTGGATTCTTCATACAAAATGCAGAGAATTCGAGTTATCGCATGTGTTTATTTTGCTACATTGCGAATACACGGAACAAATTCTATCGTTAAACCGGGTCCGTAGGACAATATCATTTTAACGATAGAACATTCTATCTATTCTGAATAGCTTAATAAAGCTATATAGCTAAATCAAAAGATTGTACTGGACCTGATAAGTGCTTTCAAACATTGAATACTTATAAAACGAGACCCACTGACATGCAACAGCTTAATTTCTGTTGATAAATGAAGCGTATTCTGAACAAATTATTTACCCAAACAAAGGTGATGCTGTCACAAGATGACGTTCGTACCCATCTGACACTTGCACTACTCCTCCTTAATCAGCTGGTAATAACATCATTATCCTCGAATTCAAGAAAAATCTGTTAATAAATTAGTTGTAATGATGATAACAAAACTATTCTAATCAGATACAAATGTATAATATAAGACTTCTATTTCACCCAAGAATACCCTAGAAACAGGTGACATTCTCTGACTTGTTTACCTGTACTTCGATCGAAGTTCTCCTCCTACTTGCTCGCACCCAATCTTTTATGACACTCAATTTATCCATCGTAAGTCAGAGAACCCTTCGGCTTTGTACAACTGCTTAAACTTTCCTTATACGCTTTGTGTAAACCATAAACATGCATAACCCAATACACATCTTGCAATGCATCTCCATGTGTGAGGTACCCGGAAGTTAATATTATCGAAAAATCTCGCGAGTCACGTGACGAGACTTACAGACCCTAATGCAGCCCGAATTTGCTTGGTTCCAATGAAAATGTAGATAATCTTGAGGAAGGGAGCATTCATTATTTATTGTTGTAAGAAATGCAAATAGGTGATATCACCTATTCGAATTGGTGATATCACCTATTCAAATTGAATAGGTGATATCACTTATTCGAATAGGTGATATCACTTATTCGAATAGGTGATATCACCTATTCAGCACGAATAGGTGATATCACCTATTCGAATAGGTGATATCACCTATTCATTTCGAATAGGTGATATCACCTATTCGAATAAGTGATATCACCTATTCGAATAAGTGATATCACCAATTCGAATAAGTGATATCACCTATTCGAATAGGTGATATCACCTATTCAATTTGAATAGGTGATATCACTTATTCGAATAGGTGATATCACCTATTCGAATAGGTGATATCACCTATTCGAATAGGTGATATCACTTTTTGGCAGTAAATACCAAAACGGCGCCTCATAAATATCACTTTTATTCAATAAATAAATCACAGTATTTCACTGTTGAAAATGTAATAAAACTATGTATCTTAATATAGTCTATTGTGTGTCAAGTTTCATTGAACTCGAAACTAAAACAACTGGAAGAGTAGCACTCGGAAATTTCTATTTTTTAGTTACCATGGAACGGAAGCCGGTTGGTGCCAGGTAGAAAAAATATTTTATTTGGCGGCCGCCAGCAACTTACCTGGCAGCCGCCAGATAAAATATTTTTCTACCTGGCACCTACCTGCTTCCGTCCCATGGCAACACGATTATCGAAATCAAAATCCAAATTACAGAATTATTTTCTTAGTGTAGTCAACTGTGTGCCAAGTTGTATTGAAATCAGACCTATACTGTAGGAGGAGTAGCATTTTTTTAAAAATTGTTTACAGACGGACGGACGACAGACACCTTACTACCGCATAAGCTATTCTGTTTTCTGACCAGTAGAGCTAAAAACGGACCCCTAAGGTTCTTTTTCTACAAAACAATTGCATTTTCTACGGCGGGGAGGGGGTGTCATTTTTTCGACCTCGAAAATTGACCCACGGTCATTCTTCTACGGGGGTCATTTTTGCCTTTACACCGACATCAGTTTTGTACATCATATGCAATCTTCAACAGAGAACTTCGTTCCCCCCCCCCCCCCAAGTCAAGGAAAACGACACTGTTTAAAACTAGTCATTATTTTCAAATTTTAATTAAAACTTTAGCAAATATTTCACATTTATATAGGGTAAATGTGATACATTGATTACCCCCATTTCATCCCAACGTTGGAGGTCAAGGTTATTTGCAAAAAATAATAAATACTTGGTTCAAATATTGATATCCAAGCCATGCTTTCATCATTCATTATTACAGTTTTTACATTTAAACTTTAACATTAAGTCATAATGAAAAAAATGCAGGTTTCAAGATGTACGAAATCTCTTTAATGAAACATATTGCCGTTACAAGCGAGGGTTTCTTTCAGGTTTCTGTTAGAAGCACATGCCTGTGATCCACGTATTGTAGTCCTTTTTGAAGGACGAGTTGTTTTGTATCTATCAGTTACACTATTTCTCTTCTAATATGTTCTTCTTTTTTTAATTTATTTTTAATTATCATTTACATTCCTTTTAAGAAGTCTATGCATATCCAAACCATTTAAATTCATTTTGTGTGGTCAACGTGTCCAGAGTAGAGGGCAAAGAAATATAAGCATTAAATTAAACACAAAGCAACCCATATGAAAAAAGGTCTATGATAATTGGATCAGTGTATTCAGTTGATGGTTCGTTGAGGATCAACTGCATGACCATGGTTGAATTTTCGTCATATAAATGAGGGAAGATTCAGCTCATTTGCGTATACCTGTAGTTGATCACTGTAGAATGCTCAGGACTATATAATATATTTCGTGCAGTTGCCCATTGTTGAATACTCCTATATTTTATGTGAAGTTAACCATTACATGTACATGAATATTCTTATTTTTTCAGTGCAGTTAACCATAAGTTGAATATTCTTGTATTTTCTGTGTAGTTAACCATTACTTGAATTCTATTTTCTATGTAGTTGACCACTGTTGAACGCTCCTATATATTCTGTGCAGTTGGTTGACCACTTTGACTATAATTTGCATGTAAGAGACAAATGTCATCTGCTGGCAATTACGTTCTACTAAGTGTTTTACTCTCAATAACATGTAGGTTCGCCATTAGCGATGTTCACAGCATTACACCTAATGTACATGGAGTGGATTAGGCGATTGATTAACGCCGTAGGCAACTCCTATCACACTGTAGAAAGGATTGCACGAGATCTTGCCGGCCTTGGATGGAAATTTGTTGTCTTTGAACTTCATCTCATAAATGTTCCATAGGATTTTAATCCTCAAGGTGTGATTTAATCATTATTTTGGTCAAGGAAGTCTCAAGTTGCTCCGACTCTGTGCACATGCATTGTCCTGCTGGAATGTGTGGTTTTTGGTGTTGAGCATGCAAATATGTGCAAATATGTGGCACAAAATGGTTCAGAAGAACCTGATCAATGTATTGCACAACTTTTAAACCAGTCTGATCCAATATTTTGAAAGACAAGATGTCCTAGCTAAGGAGGCAAAATAATAAATAAATAAATAAAACTGGAACAAGCAACAAAACTTGATAAGAAAAAAAATGAAAAAAAAGTGCAAAAGACAAATATTCGAGGAAAAATACAACATATACATGACAATGCTGAGATTTTAAGGAAGTATAAATATCAAAATTTTAGGAAATTAATTAAATCTTCAACAATGAAATAATATCAAATATATCTCTTTGAAAACTTGATATACTGTTGGACTGCTTCGAAAATTGAACAATTAGTTTTATTTGGTAATTGCTTATCACCAAACAGCAAAGTATGCAAAATTTGATCAGGAGAGAGGGTTTCTAATTCTATAATACTCTGAAGGCTTTCAAAGAGTATCATTCTCTGATTATTATAGGCAAGACTGATAGTTATCCTCTCTCTGATTACTTAGTACAAGATGCTATTTCAGTTAAGTACTGATTATACAGGTGGGCATTTAAATGACTTTATTCATTTCTTAGAACTTTGGCAAAGTTTTATGTTTTCCTTGTGATTACCATAATTTAAGGTCTTCACATTCCTTATTCTATCTACAGGTTTCTTTAGGATGTTCTTAAAACTTGAATAGGAAACAATACGTTTTGTTTCTAATGGTAAATTGTTCCATAACTGCATAATAGAAGGCAGAAAACTGTTGAAATCTGAGACTGTTTTTGATTGAGGTATGACAAAGTTCTAACCATAGAGATTACCTCATTTCGAAATTCTCTGAAACGATGCCATAGGACTTTGGGCAATTTTTATGTTTTGCTTTTCTGTGTATACCATTTCGTTGCTAATTCTTAGACGTATACTATTATTCATGGGTGGTTTATCTCGTGGCCTTATTGTGACTACCTTTTTGGGTATATGTTTATCCAAAATAACATCATACGTGTGTAAGAAATTATCATATATTTCATTTATGTTTGTGGAATTAAAGACTGTGGAGTCCCAATTGACTTTGTTAAGATCATTTTAAATATTTTCAAAATTAACATCATCATAGTTTCTTATGGCGCGTTTATAAGCATTTTGTTTGAAAGTTTTGTATTTTATATCAAAACTAATGCCCTTTTCAAACGGAGAGTTTAATTCGTAGTAAATTAATGCGAAGTAAAATGATGCGAATTAAACTAATGCGAATTAAATTGCGTTCACACGACAGGTAATGCGAAGTAAACTAATGCGAATTATAATTTTATTTCTACAACAAGGCTATTCGGTGAGGCTATTATGACGTCATTTACAAATCACGTCATATTGTGCAGAGCAGATAAACATTTGACAAAATGTCATAGTGTCTGCGCACATTTTAGTGATTAAAATAATTTCCTTTGTTTTCCACTCAAAAATAGCACAAGTACCTATATTTGACCATCGACATATGGCCTGTGACTAAATTCTGCCCTTACGCATGCGTCAAAATTTAATTCGAATTAGCTTCGCTTAGCGTTCACACGGAGCTAATGCGAAGTAATTTAATGCGCAGTAAACTAATTCGAATTAAACTAATTCGCATTAAATTCTCCGTGTGAACGCAGATCAAATTTAATTCGCAGTAACTTACGTTTAATTCGAATTAAACTCTCCGTGTGAACAGGGCATAAATCACAACATCTCAGCTACGCTGACGCAAACATCATAAAAGCATTCAGCACATTTTTCAACATGTGAAAAGCATCCTCAAATGACTACACACAGATTTATTATGGAATGTCTTATAATGACTTAAATGTCGCGTTTATTCTGAAAAAATAAGTATATTAGATAAATTATTATTGATTCGAACATATTATATTACATCGTTAAAAGAATTTGCTTCGAGGTGTTACGTAAATGAGGGTTCAAACAATCGAAGCTCATGTTTCGTCCTCCCTCTTCCCCCTTTCACGAAAGCGAAGGGACGTTAAATCCCATTCTTCTATCAGTCTGTCACAATGAACTATATGGAGATAACGAACAGTATTCGAGCTCAAAAGTCCATTAAACAATACAAATTTTGGAGCAAAGCAAACACGGACCTCTCAAACATCAGAGGTGGGATCAGGTACCATGGAGAAGTGAGCATCCCCTGCCGACCGGTCACACCCGCCGTGTGCTCCTTGTCATGATAGGGGAAATAACGGAAAATCCGTCGACAACTCAGTGTGTAAATAATGACCTAACAATTAGTATGAAAAAAGTCAGCATTTGACTAAATGATAGATTGTATTTGCTGACAAGGTCATTGTATCGACCATAGAACTTAAGAAATTATGACTTTAAACGAGACTGCTAATCTTCTTGCTTCATCCACTTGTTTGTCAATAACTTACCTCGTTTTAGAAATTGTTCGTACGTAGAGCATGGTATATCGAGAATCAACTTAAAGCTATATGTCACAGTTGTAATTAAATTATTATTATTATTAAATACTAGTATATGCTTTGCGAAATACTTAATATCGTATTCCGATTGGCGCGCATAGCCAATCGAATACAACCGGTTTTGCAGGTATGTGAGAGCCATGTGCGAGTGTTTTGTTTTGTACAGGTGAATTTCTATTTTTAGCATTCCTATACGTATGACTGACCAGTGACCTACCATGGACCAATGGATTTCACTATACTAATTTATATTCATGTTTTTACTGACTCGTGCACTATATAAAGTAGGAAACCCGCCAAATTCCCCACCCCAAGCTTTTGTGCCTTTACGGTGACAGATAACGTAACTATTTGTTATGCCTTAGATCGATTCAATCGATGTGTATTATTTATTCCTGATTTTAATACTGGATGCCTGGTAAGATGTTCATTAATCTTGTAATTCATTTACTTGTTAAATATATGTAACGATCTTCTGGCAGTCGTATTAATATCTTAATTACCCTTACTTTTCGTTAACGTTTAAATGTCTTTATGTTTCGTGTTGGTCTTTGTCTATTGTTTTGTATGAGTGTTGTGAGTGTGTTTTTCTATTTTCTAGGTTTTTTTCTATATCCATAATTAAATAATTGAAGACCGAACCAGTTTTGTTTTCACTGAATAAAACAAGACCCTGACCCTGTGACAAATGGCGCCCACGTTCATTTCCAACTTGAAGTGATTTCTACATGTGTATTCCATTGATTTCCACGATGATATATCGTGAACTTCAAGTTTTCCTGATGGATGAAGACCAGGGTCCAGTAATCCACTGATGGACGAGAGGATTGATCACAACGCCTGTGAATGTGGCCAATGTCTATTACTTCCCCATGGATCCGCCTAGGCCGTAAGTCTGCGCATTTTCAATATACACGTGTTTAAATACATTTTCTAGCTAGCTAACTTATATTTGATATTCCAATCATTCCATGGAATCGAGAACTGTGTCTCTCGGATGCTCAATGATCCGTGCAACGTGACTAGTGTTCAGGTAGATTTTCCCACTGCGTGTGAATTGATCCGGAACCTGAAGCTACAACTCTAAATACTGATTTCTTTGAATTAAATTTAAAGAGAAATATTTGTGCGCACTTGTATTTATATTCTCTATGCTTTGTGTCATTTGATTGTTTTATGTGTTCTTGTGATTTATGTTATATGTATTGATGTTGTTTGAGAGATGCCGGCTGTGTGTAAGAAGTGCGAGTGTGAATTTTGATCGGGATCGAGCTCCATGTTATTTTTTCTTGTTTTGGTGGTAAACGAAAAACGTGTTACGGTGTTTTGAGATTCTTGTTTATCTGTGATTGAACAGTAATCTATCGGACTTAAGACTGCCAAATGTATGTGTACTGTGCTTTATGTATGTTTTTATGTGCATTGTGTTGTCTACAATTGTTTATGTTTTGTTGACTGTCAATGTGTTTTGTGTAGTATCTTTGAATCCCCCCTCCCCGGTGTCCTATTTTGCATGTTGCATGTCACAATATCTTGTTTGCAGCGATAACTAACATTTCAACAGCGACATGAACCAACCTATGGACAAGAAAGACTGCTAACAATTTATTATTACATTGACTGTTTCAGCTGCAGTGGACCTGAGTGTGGTGTGCATGCGTGTCATATTTAGATACACATTGTTTTTATTTTGTGCGCTAAACTTTGCGATAATGGCAAGTAGCGAATCTGTTGATGAATTACAACAATTGATTAATGAAATCAATTCTGAGAACAAATATAGAATCATACCCAAAGAGGAATATGACTTGTTGGTAAATAAAACTAATTTAGAAAAAGAAACACCAGTAAGTCAGTTTAAACCACAAGGAAAATTACCAGAATTTGAATTTGGTGGTGCTAAACCCAAGGTTGCTCCAAACTTGTCATCTGCATCTCCCATATTTACCTCTACAATGTTATCTAATCATGGTCTGATGCCTAATAGCAGTAGAGTTAAAATCCCATTTTTTAGTGGTACTGATCAAAAGGGTGAAATCAGTTTTGATGTTTGGGCATATGAGGTTAGATGTCTGAAAAATCAGTTAACTGAGAATGATTTATTACAGCTTGTTCGTAGTTCCTTAAAAGGTAAAGCCCGTGAAATGCTTATTCCTCTCGGTGAAGGTGCGACAACTGACACGATACTCTCAAAGCTTGAAGACTTTTTCGGTAATGTGTCAACACCAGAGAACATCATGCAGAATTTTTACAGCGACCACCAGAGAGAAGGTGAGACAATTGTTTCATATGGCTCTAGATTAGAGCAATGCATTACAAAAGCTGTAAAGTTAGGACATATTGATGCTAGTGCAAAAGATGCAATGTTGAGATCAAAGTTTTGGTCAGGTCTAAGAAGCACACAATTAAGAAATGCAACAAGGCATACGTACGAGACTGTGAAAGAGTTTCACTCCCTTCTTAGAGAAATAAGACAGATTGAACAAGAGGAAACTAGTTTGAAATCTGTAAATTCAGTTCCAAAATCAAGTGTGGCTATGTCAAATAATGTAGATTCATTGACTATACAAAATTCTGAACTGCAAAATATGCAAAAACAACTTACAGAATTACTTTCTCAGATGAAGAAACTTGATAGCAGAATGGGTAAAATTGAGCAAAGTTCCAATGCAAATCATCAAACCCAAACATTTGGTTCTAATCATACAGATTCTTTTCAGACAAATTCCTCCAACAATTACAGAGGAAGTTTCCAGGGCAGAAAGAGATTTGCCAACAGGGGCAGAGGAATGTATTTTCAATCTCAGAATCTGCTTCAGCAACCTCCAAATCAGCAGTACCAGCAACAGAGGGGGCAGCAGAGTCAGCATCCCTACCAACAGCAAAATCAACAGCAGCACCAGATTCAGCAACAGACTCAGCAACCATGGCAACAGAGGCAGCTTACTGGCAGAACTCAACAGTCTGGTAACATGAATGGGTTTGGTACAGGTAGTACTTTAAACTAGTTTCATCTCCTGTTGCGGGGCAGACTGGAGATGCATTTAAAAAAAGCCCTAATTATACTGAAAATTCAGCCAGTCTTTTGTACAGGTTAGTTGGAGAATCCAATGAATCTGATATTATTGTCAATGGCATAAAGACCAAAGCACTCATTGACTCAGGATCCATGATTACCTGTATTTCAGAAGAATTTTTCAAAAATTTTAACCCCAGGCCTGAGTTATTTGACCTTTCAGAATTTGAACTTAATGTTCAAAGTGCTAATGGCAGTGCTTTGCCATATAGTGGCTATACTGAAATTGACATTTGTGTACCTTGCTTTGGTAATTCTACATATACTATTCCTGTTCTGGTAGTTCCCCAAACAAATTATTCAAAGCAAGTGCCCATGATCATTGGAACTAATTTCATTCGTTTTTACAGGAATGCTTATAACCAAAATTCCACTGATTCAAAAGATGTTCCAACAGAATGGAAGTTAGCATTTGACAGTATGAATGATGAGACACCAGTAAAGACAACTAACAAGTATACCATTCAAGTGTTACCAAATGAGACAAAAGTAATCAGAGGTCTGGTAAGAAATAACCATGGTATTGTATCAGCTTTGACTGAGCAAACAAATACTTCATTATCAGGAGGTCTCATTGTTTGTCCTAGAGTTATTCCCCTTACCCAGGGTAAACATACTACTACTATTCCTGTCAGGGTTTGCAATATTTCAGCCTCTATTGTACATATACCACCGAAATCACTTTTATGTTCAGTCAGTGGTGTAAAGATGGTGGACTCTTGGAATCCTGAATCATCGGAACAAGATATTAAGAAGTCAGAAAAGTCTCTGCAGGAATTGGACATCAAGATATCAGAGGAGAACTTAACTTCTAAACAAGTAAGTGAGGCTAAGAAGTTTCTCTCCTGTTGGACTCATTTATTTTCAGATGGACCAACTGATATAGGTAAGACTGATATTTTAATACATGAAATTAAGCTTACCGACAACACACCATTCAAAGAACCATATAGACGGATTCCACCAGGAATGTATGCAGAAGTACGAGAACACATCAAGGAGATGCTGGATGTTGGAGCTATTAGACCATCCCAGAGCCCATATTCCTCCAACATAGTATTGGTCAGAAAGAAAGATGGTAGTTTACGTTTCTGCATAGACTACAGGAAGCTCAACTCCAGAACCATCAAGGACGCATACAACCTTCCTCGCATCGATGACACTATCGACAGATTGGTTGGGTCAAATTTCTTCACCAAGCTAGATTTAACCAGTTCTTACTGGCAAGTTGAGATAGAAGAGAAGGATAAAGAGAAGACAGCCTTTTCGGTCAGCGGTGTTGGTCACTATGAGTGCAACAGAATGGGGTTCGGATTGACAAATGCACCTGCAACTTTTCAGAGGATTATGGAACGATGTATGGGTGAGTTGAACTTGAGAGACTGTCTTGTTTTTCTCGATGACATACTCATATTTTCCCAGACATTTGACGAACACTTGGACCGACTAACAGCTGTGTTTCAGAGACTTGAGAAACATCATCTTAAACTTAAGGCCAAGAAGTGTGAGTTTTTCAAGGAGAGTGTTACCTACTTAGGACATGTGGTAAGTAAAGCAGGTGTAGCTACAGACCCAGAGAAGATCAAGTCTATTTCTACATGGCCAGTCCCGCACAATATCAAGACACTTCGTACCTTTCTAGGATTCGCAGGTTATTACAGGAGGTATGTGAAAGATTATTCTAAAATAATTAAACCCCTTAATGATCTTCTGAAGGGACATTCAACGAACACTAAGGAAAAAGGTAAGTCCAAAGTCAAACCACCACCATGGAGATGGGGAGATCAGGAGTCTCAGGCATTTGAGGAAATCAAGCGGAAACTAACATCACCACCAATCCTTGCCTATGCTGACTTTGACAAGCCCTTCATCCTCCATACAGATGCATCAAGGAATGGTTTGGGAGCAGTACTTTACCAGCAGCAGAATGGTGAGAAGCGTGTGATAGCTTATGCCAGCAGAGGTTTGAAGAACAGTGAGAGAAACTATCCTGCGCATAAGTTGGAATTCCTATTTTTGAAATGGGCCGTAACAGAAAAATTCTATGACTACCTGTTTGGAAACAACTTTGAGGTCATCACTGATAACAACCCCCTCACCTACATCCTAACCACTGCTAAACTTGATGCCACAGGTCATCAATGGCTGGCTGCTTTGAGCAACTTTCATTTTTCAATCCGTTACCGGAAGGGTATTAACAATGCAGATGCAGATGGCTTATCCAGAAGACCCTTAGACACAGAAGTTATTCCTGAGGTGGTCCAGTCCATCTGTAATGCACATACTACAGACAGAGAAAACTGTCCCTACTTTGAGAATATATACCTATCCGACAACATCACATCAGCTTCATGTATGACTGTAAGTACTGGTATTGTACAAGATGAGGCACAGAGTGAGTCAAACATTTCTTCCTTACCTGATACTTCATGTCATGATTCATGTGTATTTTCTAACATTGATTGGCAAAAAGAGCAATCAGCTGATAAAGATATTAGTAGAGTTGTACATTTATTGAAGCAGGGATATGTACTACCTAAGTCAGAATTAAGATCAGAAACCTTAGAAGTCTGTAAATATTTTAGAGAGCTAGACAAATTATCAATAGAAAATGGTATTTTGTATAGAACATCTATTTTAAACCATGATCAAGTCAAACAATTGGTTCTACCAGCTCATTTCAGAGATGCAGCATTCAAATATTTACATACAGACTTAGGACATCATGGCAGAGAGAGAACAACCCAGCTCATGAAAGAGAGATTCTATTGGCCAGGCATGATTCAAGAGATCACCAACAGAATCAAGACCTGTGATCGCTGTGTAAAGTTTAAAACACCTGAGAAAATTTCAGCTGAACTTGTAAATGTTGAGAGTTACCATCCTCTTGATTTGGTTTGTATGGATTATTTATCCCTTGAAAAGAGTAAAGGTGGATTTGAGAATGTGTTAGTGGTAACAGATCATTTCACTCGTTATGCACAAGCTTTTCCTACACGTAACCAAACGGCCAAAACAACTGCTAGGATTTTATTTGATAATTTTATATTACACTATGGTTTCCCTAACAGGTTACACAGCGACCAAGGTAGAAACTTCACAGGCCATGTCATTAGAGAACTCTGCAAGATAGCTGGTGTTAAGCAGTCTAGTACTACTCCCTACCACCCCATGGGGAACGGTATGGTTGAGAGGTTCAACCAGACTCTTATTAAGATGCTAGGTACCCTAGACAACAAACAGAAGGATGACTGGAAAGCATTTGTAAGTACGCTTGTCCACGCATACAATGCAACGAGACATGAGAGTACTGGTTATTCCCCTTTCTTCCTTATGTTTGGGAGACACCCACGCTTAGCAATTGACGCCTTTCTCGGTTTGAACTCCGATAAGTTCGAGAAAATACGTAGTCGCGATAACTTTGCGAAAAAACTACAAAAAAGACTCGAGTTTTCTTATAAAGTTGCTTCACGGGAAGCAGAAAAGAATGCAACTCGTCATAAGAGCATCTATGATGCAAAAGTCCGAGACTCTAAAATACAGGTCGGTGATCGTGTATTAATTAGAAATGTGGGTTTAAAGGGCAAGAATAAGCTGGCTGATAAGTGGGCCAGAGACCCTTACATAGTTATTAAGCAGCCCAGTCCTGATATTCCTGTGTTCATTGTGAAAAGAGAGAATGGTAAAGATAAATCTAAGACCTTGCACAGGAACATGTTGTTACCTATCTCTTATATACCCAGGTTATCAGAGACAGAACAGATCAGTCCAGGTTCTGAGACGCTCCCTATTAAAACTATTAATCAGACACCCACCCCAGTTACAATTACTACCCCTACTCCTACATCTAATAGTGAGTGCAAGGTAAGTGACGCTACTATGTCAAGCTCTGAATCTTCTGATTCAGACTCTGATTCTGATGGTAGACAAGTTTATATCATTCCGCAACGTAGAGTAAGTAGACTTCCTAGTTCAATTCCTCATCATAGTCTAAGTGCATATCAGGATTCTACTACTAGTACGTATTATGATACTACTGATTCTACTTTGAATCGCAATTTGTCTACTGTACTTAGTACACCAACACCCCTCCCTAGACGTTCTACTAGACAGGTGAGACCACCCAACAGATACGGTGAGTGGGTGCATCAGGTTACTCCAGTCTATCACGTATAGTATACAGGGGAGAATGTCACATAGTTGATGTTCATTTTGTTTGTAAATATGTTTGTGTTTTAATACTTTGTACAGTGTCACATGGACATTGTAATGTAATTTTTGTAATTTTAAAATGTCAGGAGCCATTTTCCCTAGCAGGGGAGAATGTCACAGTTGTAATTAAATTATTATTATTATTAAATACTAGTATATGCTTTGCGAAATATTTAATATCGTATTCCGATTGGCGCGCATAGCCAATCGAATACAACCGGTTTTGCAGGTATGTGAGAGCCATGTGCGAGTGTTTTGTTTTGTACAGGTGAATTTCTATTTTTAGCATTCCTATACGTATGACTGACCAGTGACCTACCATGGACCAATGGATTTCACTATACTAATTTATATGCATGTTTTTACTGACTCGTGCACTATATAAAGTAGGAAACCCGCCAAATTCCCCACCCCAAGCTTTTGTGCCTTTACGGTGACAGATAACGTAACTATTTGTTATGCCTTAGATCGATTCAATCGATGTGTATTATTTATTCCTGATTTTAATACTGGATGCCTGGTAAGATGTTCATTAATCTTGTAATTCATTTACTTGTTAAATATATGTAACGATCTTCTGGCAGTCGTATTAATATCTTAATTACCCTTACTTTTCGTTAACGTTTAAATGTCTTTATGTTTCGTGTTGGTCTTTGTCTATTGTTTTGTATGAGTGTTGTGAGTGTGTTTTTTTCTATTTTCTAGGTTTTTTTCTATATCCATAATTAAATAATTGAAGACCGAACCAGTTTTGTTTTCACTGAATAAAACAAGACCCTGACCCTGTGACATATAAACCCCGTATGCAGGTATATCGCTGCATAGGTAAGGGAAGTTGACGATTGAAAAGTTAAAGTCACGCATCACGTTTATCATAAAGCTTGGTTGTTAGATTACCATTAACGTCTTTTTCTAATAAAATATCCAAATATGAAATAGATGTGCCAGACTCTGTGGTATCTTTTATCTCAATCTCACCGGGATATATCGTGTCGACATAAGAATGGAAATTACCATTGTTTATTGACAATACGTTGTCAGTATATCTAAATGTCGAGTTGAAGGCCACAGCAAGTGTTTTCTTCTTTTCACGTAAAAGATTTTGAACAAATTCTGCTTCATATAAATACAAAAATAGGTCTGCTAATAACGGGGCTCTATTGTTACCAATGGGAATTCCAATAGATTGTTGGAAGACCACATGATATTTGTTGACGTTATAATTTCATTGAGAATTATTAAAACATATTCGCGCGGATGCAGAAATTATATATAGGTGTATGTGCTCCTAACTCAACAAATTATGACTCAGAAACTTGTTGGCAAGCAAGAAAAAATAACAATAATAATAAAACCGTAAACAACTTAAACATAAAGAAATTCTATTTGGCGGTGGTAGGGGTAAATGGGTTTGGTGGTAAGATGATTCACTTAGTAAATTTTCTTCAGATATATGACTCTCCTTGCAATTTTACATGTAAGGGGTGCGTGTTTCAAAGGGGCTAGGTGTGAGGATCCAAGGTGGGTTTTTTGGGTTACTTCACTTCGAAATGTAATAACTCTAAAAGTACTTTGAAAAACCTCTAGATTTATGCATGATAATGCGTTGTCAGGGAAAATCGAAACAATCGATTCAATGTTTAAGAAGACACAGGAGACTGATTGATTGTGTTGTTTTACGTCCCGTTCGAGAATTTTTTCCTCGTATAGAGACGTCACCATATGTACAGGTGAAGGGCTTCAAATTTAGACTTTCACACGGCATTCTAGGCCATTGAGCAGTGAGATTTCTTTATCGTGCCAACGCCTGCCACAACAGGGGACCTCGGTTTTTAAGGTCTCATCAGAAAGACACGCAACATTCACTCCAAAGTGCCGAGCGCTTGGCGAAGGAACAGTTGCTACATGTACTTATTTTTATCGACTTAAGTCAGTCGCGGCCGTGATTCGAACACACGACCTTCCAATCACAGAGCGAGCGCTCTACCGACTGAGCTACCGTGGCGGTTAGATACAGGAGATAAATATGATGTGTATCTGAAAAATACAATCTGCAAGGACGATAACGGCAAAAGAAGAGGGCTTTATAATAGCAATAATGTACATTCTATATATAAAGCTTACATATTTTCTTATTTATTTGGCTTTTGAGTGTGTAATAGCATTGTTGCGACCACTATTGAAATAATGACCCCTACTGAAATAATTATTTTAAAAGTGGTTGAGGATGTATTTTAAAACCAAACACTGGTTGCTACCACTGGTGAAATAACATTCACTTAAGAAATAAAGTCCGCGTTATCGTGAATGTTGCAGGATAACCTCCGAGGTCGAGAAATGTTGTCTGAAATATAAAAGCCGAGGCGTTAGCCGAGGCTTTTATATTTCAGACAACATTTCGAGACCGAGGAGGTTATCCTGCATCATTCACGACAACAAGGACTTTATTTCTATTCTACTAACGGCTCTAAAATACAGTTGATCGTTTTCTCTATAGAGAAACGAATTAGGTCACCATGTCGCAATTTCGCTGTTCCATTTAACACCAAAGGGTCAATCGATTGCATAAAATGCAGACGATTTCAGCTTTCGTTGGATTAAAAATATCCTTTAATTATTTATAAATTTGCTTGTAACATATGTTGATTAATTTTTATGAATGAAAAATAATAAAACCAGTTGTCTATTTCATTGATTTATCAGTAAAATCACGGGAGTGTAAATGTTGTGGGGAGGTCCGTAGAACAGCCCCACTTGGCTATAAAAACGGATATTTATCAGCTGTTTCAGGCAATACACACGTTTAGACTGCGGAAGACGACACATCGATGTGGTCTAAATAAGTATTAGATTATACAGTGAAATATTTAGTTCAACTGTACAGATTTGACATGTGTTTCTGATCTGATAATTTTTTGATGACGTTCGTGATTTATTGGAGAATAATGTCCGCGGCATTTCTTTGATCTCGGCAATAATCGTAGTAGAATATTGAAATAATTAATTATACATTACATTATATAATAAAAATAATGAGATGAAAAAAATTTCTACTACTGTCGTCTAACTCGTGCCGCACGGCGGCTGAAGTGAATACCTGAATCATGTTTCGTAAACCTGTTCTTTACACTCGAAAACTATTGGCTAATTATGGAACCTTCCATTATAATGCACTGTGCCGTCAATACAATAGCTTCCCGCTATTACTGGAGAGCCGCAGGAAAATATAATTATTAACTCTACTACCATTAAAGTACATTAAAATACAACTTAACCCAAACACACAATGCCTGACAGCCAACCGTGATTGCTCTAGAAAAACACAAAGGAAGGGATGAAATAATATTAATGAAATTATAATTCCAATGACCTTGAGACCATAAGTCATTTTTCCAAAGAATCTACAATGTAACGATCTCTAGCAATATCACTTCTCCATGAAATATATGGAGATAACGAACAGTATTCAAGCTCAAAAGTCCATTAAACAATACAAAATAGGAGCAGAGCAAACACGGACCTCCAAACATCAGAGGTGGGATCAGGTGCCATGGAGGAGTGAGCATCCCCTGCCGACCGGTCACACCCGCCCTGTGCTCCTTGTCATGATCGGGAAATAACGGAAGAATCCGTCGACAATTCAGTGTGTAAATAATGGCCTAACAATTAGTATGAAAAACGTCAGTCAGCATTTGACTCAAGGATAAATTGTATTTGCTGACAAGGTCATTGTATCGACCATAGAACTTACGAAATGATGACTTTAAACGAGACAGCTGATATTCTTGTTTCATCAACTTATTGTCAATAATTTACCTCGTTTAAGAAATTGTACATACGTAGAGCATGCTCTTGCGTACCGAATCAACTGAGAGATATATACCCCGTATGCAGGTGATGAAGGTATATTGCTGCATAAGTAAGGGAAGTTGACGATTGAAAAGTTAAAGTCATCACGTTTATCATAAAGCTTTGTTGTTAGATTACCATTAACGTCTTTTTCAAGTAAAATATCCAAATATGAAACAGATGTGTCAGACTCTGTGGTATCTTTTATCTCAAGTTCACCAGGATATATCGTATCGACATAAGAATGGAAATAGCCATTGTTAATTGACAATACGTCGTCGATTTATCTAAATGTCGAGTTGAAGGCCACAGCAAGTGTTTTCTTCTTTTCACGTACAAGATTTTGGACAAATTCTGCTTCATATGAATACAAAAAAGATCTGCTAATAACGGGGCGCAATTGGTACCCATGGGAATTCCAATAGATTGTTGGAAGACCTGGTCTCCAAAAACCACATGGATATTGTCAATCAGAAACTCAAGCATCTTTTTAATGTCAACTTCAGAGTACTTGTGTGTACAATCAGAATGTTTTTTAACAAAATAATTTTGCAAATGACCAATGACAAGGTAAGTATATTTACGAGTTCCATTTTTATTGAAAAAGCAGCTGTCAATGACATCAAAAAGCCTGGACTTTAATTTATCGTGGGGAATGGTTGTGTATAAAGTTGAAAAGTCGTAAGTTTTTAAGCTGTTGATTTTGGTAAAATCTTGTGATTTCAAATTTTCCAAAAGTTCCTTGGAATTTTTAAGTTTCCACATCTGATTAACACCACTTCTCGAATATATTGTTGCACAGTACTCTTGCATGAAGTTTCTCCTTCACCACTGTTAATATCTCAGTGAGGAGTAAAGATAGAGGCTTGGTTGAACATTTACTGGAACCCGCTATGTATCTTTGTTTGTAAGGATTTTTAGGAAGTTTCGGAATCCAATATAAATATGGTAATTCGAATTCATTTTGGTTGTTTGGAGTATTAAAAATATTCAAAACTGACATATGATTTTGAAGAATTTCTTCCTTAGAAAGGGAACTATGAGTATAAGTTGGATTACCACTTGTAGAATTAAATCCAAGTTCCTCTAAAATACATTTAATATAATGAGTCTTACAAACAAAGACAATGTTGTTACCTGCTTTGTCAGCAGGGACCAGTACGTACTGATCATGTAATCTATCTAATTCTTTTTTCAATTCTGGATTATTGAATACAGAAGGATAGATGGTTTTCATATTGCCTCTCAATCTTTTAATGCGCGATTTTAACATACATCTGATACATTTAATCCATTCTGACAAAGTGTCAAGGTCTTCTTTTTCATGTCTGGCCCATCGCCTGGCGTAGTCCTCTGCAGAATCCATAATATTTATGAAATTCTTACGCCAGTTGAAGGATCTGGGTTCCCTAAATTTAGGACCTTTTAAAATTAGTGACCTAAGGTCCTCATTATTAACTATATTTACGTCACCAGTAATAACGTGTCCAGCAGGACTATAGTTATAGGGCGAAGAAGAACATGAACACGATGGAGGATTATGTTTCAGATATTCCATATCCAGGCCCTGTAAAGTTTTCTTGTAATTAAAAAGTTTGGAAGCAATAGTCGATGCATATTTGTAGGAAATACAAGGTGTAGTCTTTAACTTGAAATATGGTGAAATACAAGACTGGACCCTTTTGTGATTAAGAATATTACTTATATTAACCGCGTCAATTCCTTTGTTGGCATATTGAAGTTTAAGGAAAAAAAGGATTGTTTTAACTGCATTTTCTTCAGTAAAACGCGGGGGTTTAAAAAGCCTATGATTGGCAATATCCATAACTACAGATCCGAGCCTATATTCTGGTGTCGAGGAATCAAAAAATGGACTTTCCTTGACCTTTTCAAGAAGACTATTTTTAAAAGTTTCAAAGGGACAGAGTAAAGTTTGGTGCGAATATGATGTAAACCTAACTGTTGATTTACGTAAGGTAGTAATGAATCAAAAGAGACATCGTGTATTAAAGGTTTATTGTAAGACCGATGCCCATGACTACGTTTACGTGCTTTTTTGAACAACTCTCATCCACATCTGAATTAGCTGCCACAGTCGCCCCACCTGCAATTAAAAAATGAATAAATTTGTTAACATGTTCACCCACAGCTGTTTTCAATAGAGACAAGATTGCTTCTAGTTGATGTATAACTAAGTTTTTAGCTCTACTGGTCAGAGACCAGAAGAGCTTATGCGATAGTAAGGTGTCCGTCGTTCGTCCGTCTGTAAACAATTTTTCAAAACGCTACTCCTACAGTTTTGGTCCGATTTCAATATAACCTGGAACTTAAGTAGACTACACAAAGATACAAAATTCTGTGTATCTGTTTTGATTACATTGAACAGTATTACCATGGTTAATAAAATTAGAAATTTCTGTGAAAAACTTTCAAAACGCTACTCCTCCTACGGTTTTGATTTGATTTCAATATAACTTGGCAAACAATAAGACTATAATAAGATAAATAATTCTGTGTATCGGTTTTTTATTTCAATTGACGGTGTTGCCATGGTTACTAAGAATAGAAATTTCTGTGAAATACGTTCAAAACGCTACTTCTTCTACAGCTTTGGTCCGATTTCAGTCGAAGTTGGCAAACAAGTAGACTACACTAAGATACATAATTCTCTTTACCAGTTTTAGATTTCGATGAACAGTGTTGCCATGGTTACTTCAAATGTATGTTGTTTAACGTGGCGTACAAGTATACTACACTGAGATACAAAATTGTCGTTTTTGTTTTATTTTGATTTTGTTGAATGATGTCGCCATGGTTACTTAAATCCAAATTTCTGTAAAATTGTTTTAAAAGGCTACTCCTCCTACAGTTTTAGTCTGATTGCAATAAACCTTGCCACAAAAAGAGACTAAACCAAGGATCATTATTCCATTTATTGCTGTTGCAAAGTTTCAAGTCCAAGTGCTACTTTTATTTTCCTTTATAAGTACAACCAGTAAAGCTACAGTCTTGCCAGAGATTTCTGGTTTGTTTTAATTCATTTCTTAAAACATCTTTTGACTTGAAAATTGTTCTAAATAAGAAAAAATTGTGTCATTAATTGGACCCAAAAGTTCTAAATATCTCGACGTATACATTTTGACAGGACATGCAGAAGTTGAACCTTTAGCAACAAGGACGTCGCTTCCTTGTGTGTTCTCATCTGTTTTTGATTTTTTAATAGAAGGCACAAAATATTCATCATGTACAAGCACGTCATTAAACGTTAAGGAGCTAACTTCGTCAAATCTAAGAAAACCAGCAAAAGAAAATAAAATTATAGTAAGATTTCTGACAATTAGCAAATCATTTTCATCAATGAATTTATCACAAAGTTCAATTAACACATCCATGGTAATAGGCTCTTTTTTTATGGACAACACGACTAGCTTTCTGTCTTGCAGCTTCTTGTAGAGATGTAACATAGGAATTCTTCGATGGATCATTCGTGAGCCCACTTAATCGCATTTATGTCTCAAACTGTTTTCCTTACAAACAGCTCAGCGAAGCTTGTTTTTGCTTTAACTGACATTTCCAACAATAGCGGGACAATTGTCTGAGAATGAAATATGTCATTTATTTCAAATAACAAATGACGAAACATTGGATTCACAAACAAAGGGGGAAATTAGCACACACCAAACATTTTGTCAGCTAGTTACATAACATTTCATCACATTTAACCTGATCCCCCCCCCCCAACAATATTTTCACAAATAACAATAATACTGATTAGTTCAATCACAAACTTCGAAAAATTGTTCAAAACCTATAAAAGCAAAAAAGATGGCGAACAATATGGCCAAAGCAATTTGATGGCGAGCAATAGGGCCAACAAGCAAGGCCTCCATACTGCAATGAAGATTACATTGCAAATCATAGATTGTTACAGACAATATTATTAGATTTCCAAAATAACCAAAACAGTGTAACAAGTTGAATCAAAATACATTATAAATAATACAAAGTAGCTGAGATCTCAGGGTGGATATACAAGATTTGGGGAGGTGGTGGGTAAATAAAATTCACAGTTTAGATGCGGCTGCGGAATATTCAAGTGCAACTATGTATATCAATAGATTAAGGACGCATGATTCAAAGGTGAGATTTCATTGGCCGAGGCACAGATGATTCTCACAGTGAAAAGAGGTTCAATACAGGATTTCACGATCGGGGGAACAATACGTGTTTAAATATTGAAATGGAAAACAGTTTCGACATAAACGCTTTTATCTTCATAATATGTATTTTATGCCTATACTGTTTTCCTAACTAACAGCTCACCGAAGCTTGTTTTTGCTGAAATTGACATATACAACGTTAACAGGACAATTGTCTGAGAATGAAATATGTCATTTATTTCAAATAACAAATGACGAAATATTGGATTCACAAACAAAGGAGGAAATTAGTTCAATCACAAACTTCGAAAAATTGTTCAAAAGCATAAAAAAGCAAAAAAGATGGCGAACAATAGGGCCAAACATAGGATCATCCGATCATATCCAACGCCATCCAAGGGGAGCTCTTTGGTAATATACAAGAAAATAATGTGAAAAATGAAGAGGAAAAAAAATGAAGTAAATATAAAATAATCACAGCTGTACAATAAAAAATACAAATAAAAGCAAAAGGTGACGGGCATGTTACCAAGTCTATATGGGGAGACAGCACACAACTAGTTATCTGTTATCCTTATGAAAAGAGACCTTACCAGATCCAGCAGTTCAACACTGGCCTATAATGCCCTAACTATGTTATGCAATGTACTTCATAAGATGCAGCACTTAAACACTGGCTTGCATTACCAGATGAAGATAAGGATTTTTTTAAATACATGTAAATCTTAAGTCATCATACAGCAGTTAAACACTGACCTGTTATACAGCAGTTAACAATGACCTGTTTGATTAAGATGTTATACAGCTGTTATACAGCTGTTAAAATGACCTGTTTGATTAAGATGTTATACAGCCATTAAACACTGATCTGTTTTAAGATGTAATGCAGCAATTTAAACACTGACCTGTAATGTCCTACTTCACATGTAGTCATAAGATGCAGCAGTTAAACAGTTACGTGTTTGATTAAGATGTTCTACAGCAGTTAAACACTGACCTGTTATACAGCAGTCAAACACTGACCTGTTTTAAGATGTAAAACATCAATTTAAACACTGGCCTGTAATGTCCCTTCTATGTTATACAATGCATTATATATAAAGATGCAGCAGTTAAGCACTGACTTGCATAACCCGAAAAAATAAGGTGTTTTTTTCTTATTATATTTAAAATACATTTAAATCCTATATCATACAACAGTTAAATACTAACCTGTTTGATTAAAATTATATAGCGGTTAATCAATGACTTGCTATATCCTATCTATAATAAACTTACGGATTTCGTTATATCCTATCTATAATAAATTTATGGATTTCATAAGATGCATCATGATCAGTTCAACATTGACCTGTATAAACCTAATAGGGATAGAGAAAATTTTAGACATTCAAAATGCATATATATTTTTAGTAATCATACAGTAGCTTATCCAGTGACCTGTATCTCTTCCAAAATTGAAAAGGAAGACCACATAGAGGTACGAAACAGCAATTAGACAATGACCTTTTAGCACCTAGGGTGAGAAAGTGATCAGAAAAAAAATGTTCTTCCAAGTGGACCCAAGAAGATGTTAGCCGAAAGGGTGTACCTAAGTACAATACAAAAGGCATTCTTGTTGACAAATTTTGCCATAGAGGCACCCTCACTAAAATAGTCAAGGAGTAAAATAATTTGATCTGTATAATACTGAACTTCCAAATTTAATTATTTCAAGGAAAATACAAATACACTGATTGGTAAGTCATTTTTATTTTATTTTATTTATATTTTCATATATTTGATTTAGGGATAATATAAGGCAGGTGATGCAATCAAATAAGAAAATGGAGATTTCAATAGGTATTCCTTGGGATTGCCACGGTTAACATAGTAAACCTTTCATTGTTTCGTCATCAATGATTTTAAAGTATATAAATTTGTTGGGAACCCAACACAGCCTATTATGTAATAAGATTAATTTTGATGTTAATTTTCATAACATTTATTATTTCAAAGTGCTTCCCAGCCTTATTAGGGCCAGAAGGGTACAGAATTGACTAATTGCTCTGCATGGGTCTATCCTTGATCAAATATTCTGTTCTGGAATGTCTACTGGTACATTCTTGGACGACGTGCATATTTAGGGTGGATAGGGAGGGGCTGCACATTGTTTATTTCAACAAAGGCAAACAAACATTATTGCTTAACTCACCCGCATGGCGCATTGGTTAGAGCGTTTGCTCTATAGAGTCGCCGAGTAAGGAGTTGATCCTTACGTCGCGGGTTCGAATCCCAACTGTGGGACGTGGAGGCCGGTCCATCGGATGAGACCGTATAAACCGAGGTCCCGTGTGGCAGTAGGTGCTGGCACGAAAAAGATTCCTCGTTGCTCATTGGCGCTGAGTGCCGAGTATAGGTCAAAATTTGCAGCTCTCCACCGGCAAGTGGTGGCGTCTCCATATGAGTGAAAAATTCTCGAGAGTTTTGTTAAACAGTAATAAACAAACAAACAAACATCGCTTAACTTAGGAACTTTAGTCAAGCCTTGTTGAGATGTTTTTAACGATATAAATACTGTCGTCATAGTAGCTCAGTCGGCAGAGCGCCCGCTCCATGATCGAAAGGTCGTGTGTTCGAATCGCAGCCGCGACTGACCTAATTCGATAAGAAAAGAGGTAGCAACTGTTCCTTCGCCAAGCGCTCGGCACTTTGAACTGAAAGTTGCGGGCCTTTAAGATGATGAGGTCCCGTGTGATGGTAGGCGTTGGCACGATAAAGAACCTTCACTGCTCAATGGCCCTGAGTGCCGAGTAAAGGTCTAAAGTTGAAGCCTTTCACCGGTATTTGGTGACCTCTGTATGAGTGAAAAATTCACGAACGGGACGTAAAACAACATACAACAACAACGATATAAATAGAAGTGTATATAATGTTAAGAAGCTTGGTCCTCTTTTTCTGACACTCAAGTATTCCTTAAAAAGCAGCAATGGAGAGAGATCCTAAATTGACTAGGGATAAATTTTTTTCGTAATTGATAAAATCATTTGCCTAAAATTGTTGAATGACCTTGTTGTTTGCTAAAGATAAACTATTACTATTGTTTTCGGTGCTTGGGGCTGCTATGCGCCGACTCGCTTTGCATAAAATTTGCATCCATAACGTGTGAATGGTAAACGGAGCTGATTTCCATTACCAAAGTACAATTTGTATTTTGTCACTCTCAAGTTTCCTTGCCACTAAAGGAATTAATTTTGGCGGTGGTACAACCCAGTTCAAATGATCAGACCACATTTGAGAGAACGCATCAACAGCGCTTGATCCTGCACACCAGTACTTAGAATTAAAATTCTCACACTTACTGTTATGAAGATCTGCGAATCTATCTCATGTATGTGGTCCCCAAATATTGTCAAAATAATCAAGTACACATTGTTTAACTGACCGTCATCACAGTCTCTCATTCTACTCAAAGATTCTGCTTTATGTTTTCTGACCTACGTATCCATTTACCTGTTATTCTACCACAGTTATTGACGAGATCAAAGAAATGCCGCGGACATTATTCTCCAATAAATCACGAACGTCATCAAAAAATTATCAGATCAGAAACACATGTCAAACCTGTACAGTTGAAATAGATATTTCAATGTAGATTCTAATACTTATTTAGACCATATCGATGTGTCGTCTTACGCAGTCTAAATAGTGTGTATTGCCTGAAACAGCTCATAAATATCCTTTTTATAGCCAGGTCGGGTTGTTCCACGGACCTCCCTACAACATTTACAATCCGTGCTTTTACTGATAAAGCAATGAAATAGACAACTGATTTTGTTATTTTACATTCATAAAAAATTAATCAATACATGTTACAAACAAATTTATAAATAATTAAAGGATATTTTTAATCCAACGAAAGCTGAAACCGTCTGCATTTTATGCAATCGATACACAAGTAAACAAACAAATTGACTCTGGTGTTAAATGGAACAGCAAAATCGCGACATGGTGACCTGATTCGTTTCTTTATAGAGAAAACGATCAGCCAGATTTTAGAGCTGTTAGTAGAATAGAAATAAAGTCCTTGTTGTCGTGAATGATGCAGGATAACCTCCTGGCACTGTCTCGAAATGTTGTCTGAAATATAAAAGCCTCGGCTAACGCCTCGCGATCGGCTTTTATATTTCAGACGACATTTCTCGACCTCGGAGGTTATCCTGCAACATTCACGATAACGCGGACTTTATTTCTTAATTATAATATGAATATCCTTATTATTGCATAGCTATGCACTGACATTGCAATGTCTTGTAACTTTTTTCATCTAGCTCCTTACTTTCAATACATGTTGCACACTCCTCCTACAGTTTTGATCTGATTTCAATAAAACTTGGCATATAAGTAGACTACACTAAGATACATAATTCTATGTATCGGTTTTTAATTTCTATGAACGATGTTGCCATGGTTACTAAAAATAGAAATTTCTCTGTAATACTTTCAAAATGCTACTCTTCCTACAGTTTTGGTCTGATTTCAGTATAACTTAGCACATAAGTAGACTACACTAATATACATAATTCTGTACATCGTGTTTTTTTTTCGATTTCGATGAATGGAGTTGCCATGGTTACTTAATATAGAAATTTCCTTGAGATACTTTCAAAATGCTACTAATCCTACAGTTTTGATCTAATTTCAATATAACTTTGCACACAAGTAGACTACACTAAGATACATAATTCTATTTATTGGTTTTTGTTTTCGATAAACAGTGACCGTTCACGGTAGCTCAGTCGGTAGAGCGCTCGCTTAGTGATCGGGAGGGCGTGAGTTCGAATCTCGGCCGCGACTGACCTAAGTCGATAAAAAATGGGTAGCAACTGTTCCTTCGCCATACGCTCGGCACTTTGAAGTGAAAGTTGCGGGTCCTTCGGATGAGATCTTAAAAACCGAGGCCCCGTGTCACGGCAGGCGTTGGCACGATAAAGATCCCTCATTGCTCAATGGCCCTGAGTGCCGAGTAAAGGTAAAAAAATGAAGCTGTCTGAAAATTTGGTGACGTCTCTATATGAGTGAAAAATTCTCGAATGGGACGTAAAACAACATTCAATCAATCGATAAACAGTGTTCCATGGTTACTAAAAATAGAAATTTCTGTGAAATACTTTCAAAATGCTACTCTTCCTACAGTTTTGGTCTGATTTCAGTATAACTTGGCACACAAGTAGACTACACTAAGATACATGATTGTCTTTATTTTTTTTTTTATTTTTAATGAATGATGTTGCCATGGTTACTAAAATCGAAATTTCTTCAAAATTCTTTCAAATGGCGACTCTTCCTACAGTTTTAGTCTCATTGCAATAAATCTTGCCACATAAAGAGGAGACTAAACCAAGGATCATTATTCTATTTGTTGCTGTTGCAAAGTTTCAAGTCCAAGTGCTACTTTTATCTTCATTCAATATAAGTACAAACCAGTAGAGCTACAGTCTCGTCAGAGACTTCTGGTTACAGTAAAATTTAGAAAAGTATAACCAAGCGATTTTGTCTATATTCTAACTGATTACATATTTTTTAATTTTGAGTCCGTCGGATGGGACGTTAAACGGTGCCCCGTGTGAAGGATAACAACCCCCTTGGCACGTAAAACATCGTTTCTCTGGCTTTCGAAAAAGAGTGGGCTCACTGGGGTCCACCAGAGAAACCAAAAACTTCAAAACGGGTCATATACACTTAATTTGATTGGCGAAATATGGCTGAAATATTGCCGACTCGGCGTTAAATAATAAAGTGCTGAGCGTTTTGCGAAGGAACAGTTTCTACCTCTTTTTTATCGACTTAGGTCAGTCGCGGCCGTGATTCGAACACGCGACTTTCCGACGCTCTACCGACTGAGCTACCGTGACGGTCTGCAGGTTTGTTTGTTTTGTTTTTTTTTTTTTGGGGGGGGGGGGGGATTTGTAGCCATCGGCTCCGACTTGTTCAATTCTAGCCTCTTGTCTGTCGGCAATAGCATTTTGGTTCTAATTTATTTTTTGCATCTTATTTAGCCTATTGTCTAGAAGCTCAGAGAAACTGCTCAATATTCATTATTCGAAGCGCATACAGTATCGTTGATTTGTCTTTGAACTGCTTGGGCGTCCATTTTTGTCTAACTCGTGCCGCACGGCAGCTAGATGTGAATACTTGAATTACCTTTCGAAAACCTGCTCTTTACTCTCGAAAACTATTGGCTAATAATAGAACCATCCATTATAATGCACTGTTCAGGCCAATACAATATTTTCCCGCTTTTACTGGCGAACCGCGGGGAAATATAATGATTAGAGCTCTCGGTGTCTTAGAAATAATATCAGAAATGAATACCATCATCGATATGGAGCTTTTGGAAAGGTCTGTTTCATATTTGGGATATTTTAATCGTAATTTCCTCGGTCAAATAGTAATAGCGTTTAGCATAAAAATTAAAGGGTATTAAAATATACGCCTGCAACAGTGGGACAGACCACTTCGGAATGGACATTTTTCCGAAGTTGCGCACCCTTTTCCGTTATAGCTATCATCCTAGGGTTTGTTTTTTTTATATGGTGGGGTTTTTATAATCAAATTGATTTATTAAAAAAATCAACATTTTCTGCTAGTTTTTGAGGTATTTGAGTTCAAAAACAAAAAATCTCATGAGGAAACATGAACTTTAAAATACCCCACAAAACCCCCACAAGTACCCCATGGAGTTTAATTTTTCTGAGTCTCGGGGTTTTTTAACCCACGTCTTACTTAAAATAACATATGGAGTTAATTATCCCACAAATTTTTATGTGGGGTCTTACTTAAAATAACATATGGAGTTAATTATCCCACAATTTTTTATGTGGGGTAACCCCCCCCCCCCCCCAATTTCTCTACATGCTTGTAATTATAAAGATAGAATGATATAACCATTGTCTTAAGTTGCAAAATAAATTAAGTACATGTACATCTGTTAACATCATGACTCCTTGACAATATAGTACCACTTTAATTAATATTTTTTTTAATTCATTAGTATATATTTTTATCATTGCTTATGTAAATTGGACATGGCATAAATAAATGGGAAATAAATTCTGCTTTTTTACTGACCAGTAAATGAAAACTGAATACAACTTTTAAAAGTTTGTAATTAATCTAATATTCCAGAACCCTTACGTAAAGGGTAAATTTATAAATTCATAAAACAAAGACAAGCCATTTTAAAGTTATGTTCAGCATGTCGCGGTCATATTCTCCTTAGATGAATAGGCGGTACACATCCAACATCAAGCATTGTGATATTGTAAGGAGAAGAAATTATAACTAGTTACTGCAATTAAAGCGGGTTTCCCTCCACAACTTTTTTTAAAGTGTTAACTGAATAATTAATCATAACCCAGTCTGACCACAGTCACTAGCTACTTACACTGTTATAATTATTTTGGTATTATTTGTGGTATTAATCTTTGGGAGAAAATTATAATTTTTAAATCTTGTAAATTCATGTGAAAATATGTACATCTGCAAATTAACAAATGACAGATTTCCTAAACATTTTAGTGAAGATATTATGTTAGGTTGCACAAGTTTTTCTTTACATGCAATTATCTTGTATGATCCAAAATTGCATGATTAGATATTAATAGTGAATTAATATAAAGCACACGTACTTTCCAAAAGAATTGATTCTTTACTGATTTGACTTATGATAAATTCTGCAATTTTATATCTAGGTACTTAGTATTTAGAAGGTTGGTATTTGGCTTAAGATGTTTCACAGATATGCAGCATCTCTGATTTTTCTGTACAAAAGATGCATGATCAGTTAGAAGAAAAAAGGGGACTCTGTAGTTCAGTATCAGTTTCTGGAATTTTTTCTCACCCCACGTCCCAGTAAATAAAATATTGCAAATGGTGTGGTATTGCTAATGGTGTGGTATCTCGATCATGCACATAAAATGTTTTTACTAAAGTGTTTTACTCTTTGTGTCTTTTTCCTTTTTTGGATAAATTTTTAACCGTCATTAAATTTACCATCACCATGGAGTATTGTTAAAGACCAGCCAACTTTACATGTCAGCCTTCCCGGTCATAAAATTTTAAAGAGCTTTTTAACAGATTTTAAAAATGTGATAAAAGCAGATTTATGGTCATATTTTGTATACTCCGGTATGTTTTATTAGCTTTTGACGCAATGCAAAGAAAAAAACAGACCCATGGGCCACATTGTTCACTTGAGCACTTTGGCTAGGAGTTCAGTTTTGAAAAGTTTAAATTTATATGTGGTCCCAAACTATCCCTAAAGGAAGGATGGTCATGGTTTGAATAAACTGAGGATGCTTCGATATTTCTTAGACTAATCATGGCTTAAGAACATTTCTAAACATTTTTTTCCTCTAAGTTTTAGCTTCTATTGTGGCCCCATCATACCCTGGGGGTCATGATTTAAAAAATCTTGAATCTACATCAACTGAGAATACTTCTGCATTAATTTATATGACCAATTATGGCTTGAAAAGAAGATTTTTAAAAGATTTTTCCTATGTATTTATATTTAAAACTTTGATCACTCATTGTGGCCCAATCCTTACCCCCAAGGCTCATGATTAGGAAAAAATATTTACACCATGAAAAGAAGGTTTCACATAATTTCAATTTTTTTACTCAATAGTTCTCGAGAAGAAGAAGATTTTTAAAAGATATCACCAAATTTGCACTCATTCTTAATTATCTCCCTTTGAAAGAGGGCATGCAACTTCATTTTAACAAACTTGAATCCCCTTCGTTCGCCCACGAATGCTTTTATGTTGACTTTGGTTGAAATTGGCCTAGTGGTTCTGGAGGAGTCGAAAATGTGAAAAGTTTACAGACAGATGGTCAAATGGACAGATGACTACAGACAAAATGTGATCAGAGAAGCTCACTTGAGCTCTGAACTCAAGTGAGCTAAAAAAAAAATGTTAAGTTACATACTACCAAATTATGACTGCATCTGTATACACATGTATAATCTGCAACTTAGAAGGCAATGCTGACAATATCTATGCATATTTCACAACAAAATTGGTCAAATGAAAAAATAAGAAGCAAAACAATTTCAGTTTACAATGGGTTAATCTCTTAAACTCCTTATAAATACATCAACAAAGTAACAACAATGAATAAAACTGAAATGTCATTTGCATGCAGTCTTTCATTTTCAAACGTTGGGTCTTCTTTAGAATCGAACATTCTTCGTTGTGAAGATAACTCCGTCATCAAACTGAACCGTATATCCTGCACAGGAAGAAAAGATTAAGAATAGCAAAACTGAATTGATTTTATTTAATACGTTGAGGATTCTATAATAATGATATGAAACAGACGATAACTTTATAATTCAACATGTTCATTAAGTAACCATATTGACGATTTTTTTTGTAACTTTGCTTTTCAAAAGTAAAATTGACTCATTTATTTAGATGTTTTATTTGACAAAAACCTGGGCATATCAACTCAAATTTTTTAAGGCGTTTTCTTCTTGAAGTTCTGGAATTAGTTATCAGTTACCTTCAATATTTCTTCCTCTTACTAAGTGGCCATCCTCCAACATGGCGCGGATCTTTTCACCTGCTTCCTGTGAAATCGGTATTGAACCAATGTTACACAAGATTTCATTTAATTAATCGTCAAAAAAAACACTTAACGCAATCTCAAATAAAGTATTACTTACAAATATGTAGGGTTTCACTTCACTAGGCTCCACCCACTTGTCAAAGCATTCACTGTAGCCCATATAGTGTACCTTGAAGTTTTTGTTTTCGTGACCGATAATCTTAGCTTTAAACCTGTAATATTATCAAATTATTTAAAAAAAATATTGGTAAAGATGGAGATTATAATTTTCAATTTCTGTTTCTGACCTTTATATGCTTTATTCCCTTTCAGTTCACTTTAATTTTCAATTATTAAAAATGTCTCTTAACATGATAACAATAATATTTATATTAAATTTAATTTCGTGTTTGAATTGGACTTGTAAATAACACAGAAAGTTAAAAGTTTAATTAGAGGAAGCTTATACAGACAACAGACGATCTTCAATGAGTCATATTGGTTGTGTTTATGGTAAAGCACATGACTGGTTATATGAAAATAATTAAATTTTATCCTGTAATCCATAAAATGTAAAAAGATAAACGCATTAAGAGATAAATAAATGCTGTGTCTTGCATTGGAAAAAAGAACAGAATTTTATTTTAATTTTATTTTAATGATGGGATACAGAGGAGAAAATGGACACTTTGAAGAAACAGACATTAATGATACCATACCATTCATTCTCTGGACCATCTTCTGCCAATACACAATCCCCCAACTAGAAACATCCCTACAAAGTTTAGACTTTTTGTTGAATTATGCACCAATTTCTGGATTTGTTATAAGAAATAAAACTTATCATGAGGATACACTGATCTAGTTCAATTTGTTTTTATTGATTCACATTATTATTCATGACTTAAAGGTATATTCATACATCCCTCCAATCCTAGTCAGAATTTCATTTAAAAAATGATCATAAGAACTAAAATTTGATCAGGAATTAAAAATGTAACTTCACGGTAATGTAAAAGGAGGATGGTTATAACTAATCTTAATCATCTTACCGTTTGTTCTGTGGCGCAGTAAGGAGTTGATCCTTACGTCGCGGGTTCGAATCCCACTGTCGGACATGGAGACCGGTCCTTCGGATGAGACCGTATAAACCGAGGTCCCGTGTCGCAGTAGGTGCTGGCACGAAAAAGATCCCTCACTGCTCAATGGCCGTAAGTGCCGAGTATAGGACAAAATTTGCAGCTCTCCACCGACAAGTGGTGGCGTCTCCATATGAGTGAAAAATTCTCGAGAGGGACGTTAAACAACACAACCAATCAATCTTTTCTTCATCCTCTGGTATAACCTATAAATGAAATAAAGTACATATTAAAATTATATGCCTTTCCAAAAGATCCAAATATTTTGATCATATTTAGTACTTAAAAGCGTTTGTATAACACATCAATTTTTTTTTATACATGCATTATTGAAAAGCTACCTCATTTTCTTTTTCAACGCTGCACACAAAGTATTGCTGAAAGAACAAAACAACACACAACAAGTAAGTATCATTTATTTCAACTTATTAAAAGTCCTTAAAAGTTTGTAAAACGTGTAAACTACATTTGGCCTGACGTTTTCTTCAGAATTTTTTGAATAAGGTTTTATTCCCATGCAATATTTTCACCCCATATTGTGACCACATTTTATCTCTTAAGGGCAAACTTCATCCACACAACACTGGAATGCTTCTATGTCAATATGACTCGCATAACCTTGCTGTTCTGGAGAAGATTTATTAAAAATTTGATTTTAGCCTAAACCTCCGAGAAATGATTACTTGAAAAATAAATTGAAATCGGAAGAACGTTTGCACATGATTAAGTGCTACTTAAGGGAGCCGACTGGGGTTTTATTGTGTGAAAACTACTATAGAGAAACTCTTTAATTTTATACCATATGTACCTTACATTTACTTCAGTAAACATGCCAAGTTTAGTGAAAATCCACCATCTGGTTATTTTTTAGGGACCATCTCAAAATACAGGTACATTTACTATAGGATTATAGAGGAAAATACCATTTTTTCGCACTTCGGAGCAAATTATACAAATGTTACTATAGACTTTTTGCTCAAATTATATTATTTGATGGGCAATACTTTATTGTACATTTTGTGCAAGAAACACAAAATTCTACCGTCTGGTTTCCAGAGGGGGCATCTCAAAATGTAAAAATTCATGTTATTTTCCTGTTTTTATGGAGTACAAAAAACATGACAGATACCACAGATTTACATAAAAAATAATAAAAATGATTGTTAGATTTTCAATTACCTATGTTTAAAATTTCAAGAGCATATATTTTATACTTTTTATTTTATGGCATAATTAATGGCCCAGCTTAAAGAACTTCGGTTATTAATAACGTCAAAAACACACTATTACGACGTCTACCTACCCATCATTTGAAAAATCGTATAAAAAATCAGTTATTAAAAACCGTTATTAAATTTTTTAACCTGAGATTTTCTAAATTTGTTAATTTTTATAAATTATGTAAAAATAGTTGCTTTAAAAGAGTAAATATGCTTTATTTTACTATGCTGCGTGAAGTATTGCGCAATGAAAACCCCAGTCGGCCCCCTTAAAGAGTAATTGTTTTTTTTTGTATTTTAAGACATTCTCATCTTTTCTTGCCCAGAGGTTCATGAGAAAAACATTCTTAGAGGTCCCAACCAATTTTTTATCTCCCCTTCAGAAAGAAAATGGCTCTTTAATTTGGTAAATTAAATTCCCTCTACCAAAGCATGACATGAGGCAAGTTAGGTTGTTATTGTTCTAATGGCTCCGGGGGAGTTTTCAGTCAAAAATGTAAGAAGTTTACATACGGACAGACAACTGGTGATCAGAAAAGCTCACTTAAAACTTTGGTTCTGGGGAGCTAGAAAACAGAATGAACACTTGCATAAAATTGACCTCTTCATCTTCTGTCTGTTGTTCCAACAACTGGATCTTTTCCAGTTTTGCTATGAAAGAAAAAGAAAAAATAAAGTCAGCCAACTAGTAGGATACTATTTACATCTATTAATTAAATAAGCAAATATATGTTTTTGTAGAGAAGTTGTATACCAGGTTAATATGTGTTGGTAGATGCCAAAAAAGTTAAACAAACTATCAAATTATGAACATGTAAACTTTATTGATTAGGTACATGTAGGATATCCGATCAAGTAAAAAAGTACATTTATGCTAACTGTGCCATGAAGAATCTAACCTCTGTTGCGGAAGCCACCTACAAGAAAAAAAAATATAAGTTTAACATATACTATATTTCTGAGTACTTTCAAATGCACATATATCGGTATTCCTATTATTTAAATTCTCCATGAAACTACATGTAATAATTACTTTTGTCTAGACATCGGACACATATACAAACACTTTTTTGATAAATGCTTTATGAACAAGCTAATTCAGAGAATTCGTGTCCCCCGCTTAGGGATTAAAAGAAGAGCATACGCAGTTCGGGGGGGGGGGGGGGGTCACACTGCCCCATGTATTTGTAGAATTATTAAATGTATATATGTATATTGATGCAAATTAAAGAAATGCCAAAATGGATATAAATATTTGATTGCTTATTCTTTAATATGTGTATAGAAGATTATTTTAATATACAGAATATTTATCACACTGTAATAATGATTTTATGAGTTTGTACACGCCAGACATCATAACTTTTTCATTTCACATGTTGAATAGTATCATTTAGTAAATCCAAAAAAAAAAAAAAAGAGAGAGAGAGAGAATCGTCCGGGGATTGAACCCAGGCCTCTCGCTTGCTTAGCGAGCAACATACCACTAGACCACGGAGGCACTTGATTATACAGCAAATTAAATGCAAACATAAAGTCACATATAATGTTTATATTCACGTTTGATATTGTCAAAATTTTACACAATAAATGTTGTTTAATTTAGCCTTACCTAAACAGTTCTAATAGATGTAATTAGAATATAAAGTCCGCTGACAACCTGTATTATACTTAATAACTCTCCAAATGCCCCTGTGCTAAAACTAGTGCCAAGCGACTTTTAATACAATACATAAAAAATTAAACGGGGCAGGACACTTTGAGAGGGGCAAGAGAGGCCATAGCGAGTTATGGTATAAAATTTCATTGCAAAAGCTCAAAAGCTTCTTGAGATATCGCCCGGAAACGAAAGTGTTACACACAGACGGAATTTATGAATTTACGACCTTGAACTTTGACCTTTTGACCTCAAAATCAATAGGGGTCTTCCTTAGGCCACAGGGAGTTATGTTAAATTTCATTGCAAAAGCTCAAAGAATTCGCGAGATATCGTGCGGATACGAAAGTGTTAAAACAGACAGAATTTATGACCTTGGCCTTTGACCTTTTGACCTCAAAATCAATAAGGTTCTTCTTTAGGCCACAGGGAGTTGCTATGCAAAATTTCATTGCGAAAGCTCAAAGGGTTCTCGAGGAAACGAAAGTGTTACAGACAAACAGAAATAGACAGACGGACAGACAGACTCAAATTAATATCCCCCACTTTCAGTGAAAGCGAGGGACAAAAAGTACTAGTATGAGTCAAACAGTGACATACTGTAGATGCATATGCTCTGTTTACCTTCTCTTTAGCACCATCAGCCTCTCTGTCGCATGTTTGAGCTGGAAGTGTGTATAATAAAATCATTTCAATCAATGCCCATCATTTTAAAGAGACACCGTGACGGAAAAATGGGAAAAATAACAAAAGTAGAATTTTTGCAAGACACATGAATTTTTTTTTTTCAATTCTTGAAAGTATTAGGTTACAGAAATTTACTGGTTTCACAACCTTAAAAATCATTTTTTATGGAGAAAAATATGAGTAAAAATAATTTTAGTTTGCCCCAACACAAAAATATTGCTTCACTTCTTCCTCTTTAAACTACGCATGCGCTGAAAATTTGAAGAAGTGACCATGGTGTCAATTCCATAGATATAAATGTCGAATGACCGAGGATTTTGATATAAGCTTCAATAAGATGATCAGAACTTATTCCTCACTTTTGATTGCTCCAATTCAATGTTTACAAGTTTCACGCTAAAAATAAAAGACTCATGACCTTGACATTGTTGACATTGACGATAACAACCACGCTGTAGATACTTTTCTTTTTCCGGCACTTACATTTTGCAGTCTTTTCTTGCTTTTACCATGCAGTTGAGATCTCAAAACTTCGCCTTATTTATATTTCTCATAAATCTTTAGCTTTATGATATAATTATCTTAAAAGAAACATGATACATGTATATTGACTTACTGTATAACTTTAAGTAAAACTGAATTGACACTCATATTTAAAATTTAAGTGTTTTTTTTTTTTATTTTACTCAAAATTTTTTTAGAAGCTTCAGATTTATTCTGTGTTTGTGCAGGATAGTTATGCAATCATTTTCATTCAAAAAATACCTAGAATAGGTAAAGATTGGTTGCTCCCTGATACGCCAAGTACAACAGCTCGGGATAACCTTCCTATTGCCGGCTCCCAATTGACCATGTATCCATAAGACATACTGTCTGTAGGCTGCGTAGCGATGACACCTATTGTAGTCATTATCTTGAGGTTGAGCAAGGACATCTTTTCTGTATCGGCTCTAGGACTAATTCATCCAGAGCACTGTTATCAAAGTCCTAAAAAAAATTCATGCAAAATTTCAACAATTTCATCATTAACCTCATACATGAGTTGTTACACTACATGGTCTAAAGGAAATATTAAATTGGTGTATAATTATAACTTAACTTTGAACACAACGTCAAGACTATCCTATTTCTATAGATGTGTGGAACTGCGTAATCGTGATCAGTTGCCAGAAGAGTAAAACTCTATGCTGAATGTTTATAGAAATATCTTTCTTGGATTTTCTACAGTCCATTGCTTACTGGTAACTTTGAATGACAATTTTGTGGTGTTCTGTTACAACAAACTCTCTCCTGGATGGTCGGCATCTCTAGACAGTACGAACAGGAACATCACTAAGGGCTCTTGAGATGAACTCGCTGGCCCTGGCTGTCCATCACTACCAGGACTGTCCAAGATATTTAGGATGAATGAGGGTTGCGCTCTGCATATTTCTTTTAAGATGGCCCTCATGCTCTCGGTCATAGAATTAACCTGCTCCTATTGAAACATTAAAAAATGATATGACAGTACTCACAGCATAAAGTATAAACAGAAATTGAGAATTATCTGGATGCTGACTGACGTTTTTCAAACTAATTGTTAGGCATTTTTTACATAATCCATCGTTACAATTTTTTCCGTCTGTCCGATCATAACGATGAGCACAAGGCGGGTGTGACCGGTCGACAGGGGATGCATACTCCTCCATGGCACCTGATCCGACCTCTGCTGCTTTTAGAGGCTGTGTTTGCCTTAACAAAAATACTCTAGTAAACTATAGTTAACTATTGTAAATCAAAGTTTCTAATGTATCACTATAGTAAATTAAAGTTTTCAAAATAATCACTATAGTGTCGTAGTGATCATTATTGTAATCAAAGTGTTCAAAGTTAGCACTATAGTGTCATAGTGATCACTGTAGTAATCAAAGTTATCACAATAGTGCCATAGTTATCATTATAGTAAATCAAAGTTTTCAAAGTTATCACTATAGTTAAGTATAGTTTTAAGTTTTCCATATAGTAAATCAAAGGGTCAAAGTGATCACTACAATGGTTTATCAAAAGTGATCACTACAATGGTTTCTCAAAGTTAAAGATTTATAACAACTGTATATAATGTTCTGTGATAGAAGTGTCAATCAATTTCACATAAATTGCACAACATAGATAAAATCCAGTTTTGATGAGTTTCTCAAAGTTACCAAAGTTATTGATGTCTTGTATTTCAAATAATTCTATGCACGTTACATGTAGTGCAATTCATTTTAAATTTTAATTTTAGCGATTCTTTGTCTTTCATTTTGTTTGTTTGTTTTTTTATATTATTAAATCACATTATATTAAAAGCACTAAGTACACAAAACAAGATGTATAGAGTTATCATCTTTAATACAACGATATGAAGTACATTAGATTGATAACCATGGTAAATCAATCTTTTTATAGTGATCACTAGAGTATTTCGAAGTTCTCCTAGTTATTACTATAGTGTCATATTGATCACTATAGTCAATCAAAGTTTTTACCATAGTTATAGTATAGTGATCACTATAGTACATGTAAATCAAAGTTTTCATTGATATCACTTTTAGTAAATCAAAGTGTCAAAGTTATCACTAATGTTTTCATAGGGGCAAAGTTATCACTACAGTTGACTTAACTATAGTATTTCTTGTAAGGGTGCTCTGATCCCGATTTGTATTGTTTTAATGGACGTGATTACTGTTCGTTATCTCCATATTCCATTGCATTTCTTCATAAACCCCGAACAAGCATTAAGTATACACTTAAGGACTGGAATGCATTGCTATGTACTAAGGATGTCCGTGACCTCGTATGCGTCTCTTTGAGAATGAATTCCTCTCCCGAACACCATTCTATCACACTCAATGCGCCGAATGCATCAATACAGCTACATGTACAATGTCTAGTATCAAACCCGTGAATATAAAACTTGGAAATTCTTATTTATTAAAGCATGCAATAAAATTTATATAGGATTAAAATTGGACAACTGTTTTATTTGAAAAAAAAGTATTTCTATCCACAAAATTCTGACTAGAAATTACTTTTTACAAAAATTTTATAAGTTATATACCGATTTAAGTACAAAGATTGGGTACTGCTTCGTCTCATTTCGTCGGGTACTAAGAGGGATTAATCTGTGTAATATTTTGGAATTTACCATAAATTTGTAAATTATTGTGTTTTCTCCTTAAGTTTTATTAATTTATTTCACTGGGTTATTACAGAACGGCGCTTGTCTGGGAGTTTGGTCAACCCATTTGTACATGTATATACCAGTGTTGTCCCAGAAAAAAATGCGAACGTTTTAGATATCTCAAAAACTATCCAACCAAAATAATTCATTTTTTTAACATTGTTTGAAAATAATATTTTCGATACTTTGACTTAATATAGTGAAGTTGTTTTATCATATGCAAATAGAAACGGTTTTTGGTTTAAATATCGGTTGTCAGCGCTTTGCCATCAATGGTTTGTTCATTACCGGATTGAACGGTCGCCCGCGTGGCGCAGTGGTTAGAGCGTCTGCTCTAGAGTCGCGGAGTAAGGAGTTGATCCTTACGTCGCGGGTTCGAATCCCACTGTGGGACGTGGAGACCTTCGGATGAGACCGTATCGCTGTAGGTGCTGGCACGAAAAAGATCCCTCACTGCTCAATGGCCATAAGTGCCGAGAATAGAACAAAATTTGCAGCTCTCTACCGGCAAGTGGTGGCGTTTCCACATGAGTGAAACATTCTCGAGAGGGACGTTGAACAACATACAAAAAAAGGATTGTACGAAAATGTAATGTTGAATTTCTGCGTCAATTCATTCTTTTTTAGTCTAAAGACATGAGGCACAATTCTTGAACAAATTTACAAACGCCCTAAATTACATTTTCACAAAGTCGGTACTGCTCTGATAGCTATTATGTAAGATTCGTTCAACTAAGCGGAAAATGTTAATTTCCCCCACCTCTTCAATTTTTATTTTGAAAAACAACTCTGATTAATGGGGTATTCAATAAAAGACAGCTAAACAGGATTTTTTTAACGTTAACATAGGCAAACTGCACAGAAAATATACGAGCGTTCAAAAGTGGTCAACTTCACAGAGAATACAGGCGTATTCAAAAGTGGTCGACTGCACAGAAAAAAGGAGCGTTTAACATGGTCAGCTACAAAGGAAATATAGTAGCTTTTAGCAATAGTCACAGGAAATATAGGAACGTTCAACAGTGGTCAACTGAACAGAAAATTAAGGAGTCTCCAGTATTGGTCAACTGTATGCAAATGCATATTCGCATGGCAGAAATTCAACTAATGGTCAACTGATCGTCATCTGAATACTCTAAATGAATTTTTTTATACATGAAGTTCTTTTCTTATTTGTCATTCTACAAAAAATTAAATAAAGCAATCTATTTTATGAGGTATTACATCGGCACTTAATTTAGTATAATAAAATTGATGTCAAATTTTATTTTTTAAAAAGACAGAATGAAGAATTTAACATTTGATATAATTTAATTTTTCTTAATATGCTTTGAATGATAATTGGGAATTTAATACAATGTTTATTGAATATTTTGAATTGCAGCTTAGGTCACAGATTTTGTTTTAATCTCCATTTTAGGTCACCTGAGTCACTCAGGTGACCTATTGCTATCCGATTTGGTCCGTCGGCGTGCGTCGTGCGTTAACATTTGAACATTTTTAGCTTCTTCTCTAAAACCGCTCAACCAATTTCAACCAAATTTGGAATATAGCATCTATGGGTGAAGGGGAACAAAAATTGTGAATTTCATGGTCCCTGCCCCCCTGGAGCCTGAGGGGTGGGGCTAAAACCACCAAAAATAATGCAATCTTTAAAAATCTTCTTCTTTACTCCTGGACATCAAGCAGTCAAACTGTTGGCATGATTGTAATAAGCATTGAGCCCTCTACCAAAATTGTGAAATTCATGGCCCCAGGGTCAGGGGTTCTGGTGCTAGGGCGGGGCTATATAGATCATGTAGTGAAAGTGCATTACTTCTTTGAAAATCTTCTTGTCTGCTCCTGGGTATTAAATAAACTAAGTATATAGTTATGATGAGTAAGAGTGCCTCTTCCACAATTGTGAAATTCATGGCCCCAGGGGTAGGGGTTCAGGTGTTAGGGCGGGGCTCTATTGATTATATAGTGAAAATGCATTAGATTTTTGAAAATCTTCTTCTCTGCTCCTGGGTATTAAATAAAGTAACTAAGTACATAGTTATGATGGGCTAGAGTGCCTCTTCCAAAATTGTGAATTTCATGGCCCCTGGGTCAGGGTTTCTGGTGTTAGGACGGGGCTCTATTGATTATATAGTGAAAATGCATTTATTCTTTGAAAATCTTCTTCTCTGCTCCTAGGTATTAAATACAGTAACTAAGTACATAGTTATGATGAGCTAGAGTGCCTCTTCCAAATTTGTGAATTTCATGGCCCCAGGGGCAGGGTTCTGGTGTTAGAGCGGGGCTTTATTGATTATATAGTGAAAATGCATTAATTCATTGAAAATCTTCTTCTCTGCTCCTGGGTATTAAATACAGTAACTTAGTACATAGTTATAATGAGTAAGAGTGCCTCTTCCACAATTGTGAATTTCATGACCCCAAGGGCAGGGGTTCTGGTGTTAGGGCGGGGCTCTATTGATTATATAGTGAAAATGTTAATTCTTTGAAAATCTTCTTCTCTGCTCCTGGGTATTAAATAAACTAACTAAGTACATAGTTAGGATGAGCAAGAGTTTCTCTTCCAAAATTGTGAATTTCATGGCCCCTGGGTCAGGGGTTCTGGTGTTAGGGTGGGGCTCTATTGATTATATAGTGAAAATGCATTAATTCTTTGAAAATCTTCTTCTCTACTCCTCGGTATCATTTAAACAAATTAAGTACATTGTTATGATAAACAAAGGATGCCTCTTCCAAAATTGTGAAATTCATGGCCCTGGGGACAGGAGTTCTGGTGCTAGGGCGGGGCTATATAGATCCTATAGTTAAGGTGAATTATTTCTTTGAAAATCTTCTCTGCCCCTGGGTATTGTTTAAACAAACTGAGTACATTGTTATGATACGCAAGGATGCCTCTTCCAAAATTGTGAATTTTATGACCCCAGGTTTAAGGGTTCTGGTGAGGAGGGGGGGGGGGCTTCTATTGATTATAAAGTGAAAAAGCAAAATTTCTTTGCAAATATTCTTTTCTGCTTCTGGTTAAAAAAGCAAAGAAGCTAAGTGTATAGTTATAATGAGCAAGAGTGCTTCTTCCAGAGTAGTGAATTTCATGACCCCTGGGTCAGATGTGATGGTGGGGTTTTTAATAATATAGTGAAAATGCATTAATTCTATCCAAAAATCTTGTTTGCTCCTTAGTGTTAAGCAGATAAACAAAGTGATTAGTTATGATGAGCAAACTTATGGTCCCAGGGTCAGAAGCTCTGGTGTTTTGTGGGGGGGGGGGGGGGGGCTCTATTGATAATATAGTGAATCTGTAGTAAAAATGCACTATTTCTTTAAAAATCTTCTCCGCACCTGGGCGTATCTGAGGCAAACAGAGTAAAAGTTTTTATAAGGAAGGGAATTTTTACCAGATTTTTGAGCATCTAGACCATTTGGTCAAGTGTTCTGGTCCTGGTCAGGGCTCTATTAGTTTGTATTCTACTGAGAGGAGTTATTCCCCTTTGCCATTTACGTTTGATAATTTATCACTGTAAATAATGTACTTGAAAGGTAAATAGAATAAGAGAATTATGCAAAAACTTTAATTGTATAATACAAAAAGTACTTTTATAGTTATATTGATCAGATAGACTTGTAAGTAGTAGATAAATAAAAATGAGACAAAAATAACTTGTCTTACTAAATGTTCATCAAGGACCAAGAGAGGCCAATGTAAGAGATTTCAACAAGGGATTAAAATAGTACAGAAGCATTGATAATTTGTTAATATACTGTATGGTGATAGTGATAAATGGGGAACAGATTAGAACCTAATTTATGAACTGTTAATGAATATTAAGACCAATTATTTTGTTGATCATGATCACCCTATTTTTCTTGCTTTTGGGCAACAAAGCTTCACCTTTCAGTTCATTTTATACTCTATTGATCCTCTAAATTGTTGTATTATACTCAGGTGACCGTTAAGGCCCTTGGGCCTCTTGTTTATTTTAATAATATATTGTCTAGCAAAAGCCTGCATAAATTGATTATACATTTCTTTCATTTCTTTGTTGCGTTTGAAATATATATTGAATGTTTTCACTGAATGTCTCTTAAGTTAACATTTCGGATATTTACGTTGTGTTTACGTGATGGGAAGCAAGTGGGGAATCTGCGGGTATTTTTTTTTTTTTTCCCAACACCCCTTAATAGTGAATTATTGTTTAGGACATGACGATATATTTGATAAATAGCTCGGAAGCATTAGCTCTTTCCGACATTCTACAGTGCAAAATTGACTTCAACACTTGGATAGTGTTCTCTAGAGATGCTTATTGATATGTCATGAGTGGCTTTTAGATTCTTAGACAAATAAGAGTATTTAAATATTGTAAACGTTGGGTTAAAAGTGCATACAAGATGAAATCATTTTATTTGTATCCATGTAATGCGTTGAAAATCATCACGACTTTATAGTAATTTTCTCTAGAGTAAACATGCAATTAATGAGGCATTTAATTTCGTATAGGAGTATTTTTGGGGGAAAATGGAACGGTGTTCTTTTTTAATAAGTGAAAAATTAATTTAATACAAATCTGTTACACAAATGATCATCATTTACACCATAGTTTTATTTTATTTAAATATCATTTCAAAGAAGTTATAAGAATCCTATAACTGCAAGAATAATAAATCAAAAACTACTTTTCATTGTACTGAAGAAATAAATCTAATTAAAGGCATTTTAAAAGGAAAATGTTTTGATATGCTTAGCTAAAAAGCAAATATAAAGTTGACACAACGCTGAAGTTTACACTCCTAAATAGAACAGTGTGCAAATAAAATGCGTTTTGCCATACATTCTATTTATTTTTTTTACGAAATTGAATATATACTAGTACGTGGTTTACAATAACAGTAGATGAGTTATGCCACTGCCGATGTGAAGCCCACTTTAAACAATCGAAACTTCTCGGGACTTTCCGACAAGCGGAAAAAACAACCTCGAATGTGTTACGTAGGCGTCCATGACAAACTCCCTTTACATAAACTTTAAAATAAATGTAGGGAAACCTCTTATCTGTAGAGTTTGGAGCTCAACTTTATTGAATGTAAAGATTTTACCTAAAATATACTACAGGGATGACTTTTAACTCATTCCAATGTATACTTATAAATTAATAAATTTTGCAAATAAACTCCGAAACGGGTGCACCAGAGTTCTTACTTACGCCTCTAAGAATACACTAGATACAAGATGATGTCCGTAAACTATATTTAGATTTCACTCACATAGTAAGTATCGTACATTAAATTAAAAGGCTACTTTAATTTTCTATAAACAGCCATGAAATAGCAGAAACGTGAGTACGGTGGCGTTTCCGGTTGGCGGATCTAAGTTACTGGCAATTTTTAATGAAACTGACAACAAGCAATCGTTTATATATTTCATAAAACGTCATCACTCACTGAATTATTCAATCAAAACTTGATTTAAATGACATAAAAGAAATAAGTTGTGATAACCGATTAAAAAGGGAAATATGCAAATTAATTTCGTCATTTACCGATCTTAATATTGACGGAAGGTTCTAGAACATCATATAGCATCGAGCCCGATGTTAAAAAAAAGAGGCGCTTATAGCTGCATAACATAAAAAAAGCTTTTGTGTGATTGGTCACTGAAATAATGGTAAATCATCGATAACACTATAAGTTGTGAATATATTTATGTATCGAAAGACTATTACATATATATAAATGTATGTATAGTAGGTTTTCCTAGTAAAATTATCGGTAAAATGTATATATTCCTCACTGAGAGCATCGTAGCAACGAACTCGAGGTACAATTTGTACTTGCTTACATGTAAAGAGAAAATTAATGACTAAGGTATTGTTCAAAAACAATTAAAGATGTAAAATTTTATGCTTTAATCAATACATTTCATTTTTTTTCTGAAAAAAAAAAGTCTTTTGTATCAAATTCTCGGCCTATTCATAGGGCGTTAAAAGCTTAAAAGCTTATTTTGAGTCTTGGTTTATAAATATTTATGTACCTTAATGACATGTATACATTATTTACATATCAGTAAGGTACAAACATATTTATAAACCAAGACCCAAGTACTTGTGCATTTTGACCCCCCCTCCCCCCAAATCAATTTATCAGTAAAATGTGCATATTCACTGCTTTTATTCTGGACGGAAATGAAATAAGAACATCTGATATACAATATCCATAACATAGTATAACAGGTTTCACAATAAACGAAAATTAATGAAATTGTTAATTTTCAAGTTTTTACAAAGGGGGTGGGGTGGAGACGTACATCTATTATTTGCGGGATTTTGAACAAAGTATTCCTTCCTGCTATAAGCCTGTAGGCTGTCGGTAGAAACTACAAAATATTTTCTGTCGGTAGAAGTATAAGTCAGATTTCATCTAGTGTTTTAATAAATGAAATATGGAGATAACGAACAGTATTCACACCCTCCATGTGCTCCTTGACATGATGAGGAAATAATATTGATGAAAAAATCCGTCGACAATTCAGGGTGTAAATAATGGCCTAACAATTAGTATGAAAAACCACCTTCACAGATAAAACCACCATCACATGAAAAATCCACCTTCACAAAAAACCATCATCACACGAAAAACCATCTTCACATAAAAAAAACACCTTCACATGAAAAACCACCTTCCCATGAAATAACCACTCATAACATAAAAAATCAAAAATCACCACCTTCACATGAAATGTCCACAGCATAACATAAAAAGCACCATCTTCACATGAAATAACCACAGCATAACATAATAAAGCACCATCTTCACACAAAATAACCACAGCATAACATAATAAAGCACCATCTTCACATGAAATAACGACAGCATAACATAATAAAGCACCATCCTCACACAAAATAACCACAGCATAACATAAAAAAGCACCATCTTCTCATGAAATAACCACATGAGGCAGCTATGGCGTTCCATAACTTAACATAGTCACTGTATTTATCCGGTGCTTTCACCTCCCGTCCAGAACGTGTTACTGTGGTCTTATAGTCAGTTGCTAGCTTTGGAAGTTGGGGTAGGAATTCCTTGGCATCATTTGTCTCACATGGAAGATCAAAAGGAATGTCACATGACACAGGCAATTCATATGCTATTTGCAAAAGTTTTCTGTTTCTCGTAAAGTTTCCTCCTGCTTTTCTTGTTACCTGGTACGATCTCGTCTCTGGTTTTTCTCAAGTACCGGTTCCTTTCTCCAACGGCCTGTATGGGATTTTAACTCGGTCTCATCGATTGATAATGGTGGTAATTGATGTGCAGATTTGCTGCAATATTCTGCTTATTTATGTTTGGCATTTTCGATCTTCTCTTTCTCAAATGTGGCATCTTGCGGTTGTAATAATATTCCCTTTGTGGGTAATAGTGGCAATCGGTTTAGTCTTCTGCAACAAAGCTGCTCCAATTCCTTTCCCTGAGGCGTCACATTATAACTGTAGTATTTATACCTTTTCTGGATTGAAATACTGTAATACAAGACCTGCTGTGAATAGATTTTTCACTTGTTTTACAGCTTCATCATGTTGAGAGGTCCAGTGCCGTTAAACATCTTTTTGTGTTAACTTTCGCAGTGGTTCACAAATGTCACTAAATTGTACTAAAAATTTTGCGAAACAGGTCACAAATCCAATAAATATGTATAAATTTACATGTAAAATACTTTTTAAATAGGTCATGCAGCACTAATTGGTTTTAAAACTGGATTATATGTACACTATGCTACTAGAAATAAGTATCACAGAATTTGCCACATCGCAAAAAAAGAAGGAAAAGCTCCCAAGGAACATGGATGCAGATAAAAAACTGGACGTATAAATCCATCTTGGAAAAGAATTCTAAATCCACTATACTAGTATTAATATTCAATGAAATAGACTGTTTAAATTTATTCATTCTCCTTCATAATTTAAGCTTGGAATGGAGCCAGACATAGTGTGTTACAATGATAACAGAACTCAGTGAATCAGGACTACACGTTGATGCACTGACGATGGATGATGATGCTACAACATTTGCAAGCGTCCATAGTGAAGTAGATGGCTCAATAAAGAAAATAAGTAACAAAAATCACCCAATGAAACATTTTACCAACAAGTACAAGCTTAGAACAGAAAAGGGCTACAAGCAACCAAATCCGCGGAATATAGCTCACCTAGGGAAATGCTTCACATATGCTATTAGTCAGAACAAAGGCGACGAAGAAGCCACTCAAAAAATCCATAATATCCAAAGGAACACGTGTTTTTGGAACCCATGATTTATGCGACTGTAATTGTCGCGTTTACCTAAAAAAAAAATTCTCCTACAAATCAAAACATTTATACCATACAGAAAATACTTCAGTGGAGACTGAGAAGTTCAATGATGATTTCTTCGAAATAAAACAGAAATTTGCTTCACAATCCAGTAAACTTTGTAATTTAGGAAGCATCTAGGCAAATGAAAGTTTAAACAATGTTATCACCAGCAAAGCTCCCAAATGTACGTTTTCCTCTGGGTCAGTAACGATTTCAGAGTTGCAACAGCCAAAGCCCAAATGAATCTAGGAAATCAGTATATTGCACTGGTATTATAGCTATTTCCATCTTTTATTTGTATGCTCTGTATGTACACATTATTTAATATCACTAATGATTTTTGATTGCTTTACAGGTACATGAAAAGCTTTCACTATCTCCAGGATCATTTACTACGAAAGCCTAGAAGGGTCAAATAAGGAAAATGGAAAAAATAATAAAAGTCGTAATAACGACTTTTAATCTTGTTATAACGACTTTCTGAAGTCGCAATAACGACTTTTTATCTCGTTATTACGACTTAATAAAGTCGTAATAACTTTTTATCTATTACGACTTTTACCTCGTTATTACTTTACTTAAACTTTCTTTCATCTGTCAAAGCCACCTCACTGTTGAAAGAAACTGCTGTCTCTATGTTGGTCCCTCTCTTGTGGAACATACTGACTGATGATTCATAATTTTTCTTTCTTTCGGTTTCTTCTTTTACTCCAATGACTCTTTCAGTATTCTCCTCTCTCTCTCATTATAAATATATGTTGCTTTCTTAGCAGTAAATTACAAAAGCCTAGAAGGGTCAAATACTGAAAATGATTGATTGATTGATTGTATTTTGTTTAACGTCCCTCTCCAGAATTTTTCACTCATATGGAATCGCCACCACTTGCCGGTGGAGAGCTGCAAATTTTGTCCTATACTCGGCACTTAGGGCCATTGAGCAGTGAGGGTTGTTTTTCGTGCCAGCACCTACTGCGACACGGGACCTCGGTTTTTACGGTCTCATCCGAAGGACCGGTCTCCACGTCCCACAGTGGGATTCGAACCCGCGACGTAAGGATCAACTCCTTACTTCGCGACTCTAGAGCAGACTCTCTAACCACTGCGCCACGCGGGCGACTACTGAAAATGAAAAAAAAATAATGAAAGTCGTAATAACGACTTTTCATCTCGTAATTATGACTTTTTACCTCGTTATTACGAGTTTAAGTCGTAATAACGACTTTTTATCTCGTTATTACTACTTAATCTTTTTACCTCGTTATTACTTTTTTAAGTCGTAATAATGACTTTCTTTAGTCGTAAAAACAACTTTTTATCTCATTATTACGACTTTTTATCTTAAAATAACGACTTTTTATCTCGTTATTACGACTTTCTTAAGTCGTAATAACGACTTCTTATCTCGTAATTACGACTTTTTATCTCGTTATTACGACTTTTAAAGTCGTTATTATGAATTTCTTAAGTCGTAATAACGACTTTTTATCTCGTTAGTACGACTTTTTATCTCAATTTTTATCGCCAATTTGGCGACTTATGAAAATTTTTTAGGCGCCATGGCGACTAAATTAGTCGCCAATTAATAGAGCCCTGCTACATTGTACGTCTGATGTAAACATAATTCAAAAACTTGTACTCATTGTCAATAATTTGTACTGTCTTTGTACATATTTTCTGTTGACTGTTGTTTTGATTAAGTCGTTTTAATATCAGACGGAAGGAGAATTTAGCCTCTTTACAGAATTTGTGTGCATTAGGAATTTACAGAGCTTAAAAGTGAAGGAAAACCAAGAGTGACAAAAAACGGTAAAATCATAAATAGCATTGTAAATTATTTTGAGAACTTGTAATTGCTCTTTTATTATGAAAGATACCTCTTCTTTCTCCAGTAAAATCACCCAATGTGAAATTTACCATTTTGCTCCTACTCATCAAATTCATCTGGGTTGGTATATGTTTTTAGCTCACCTGAGCTGAAAGTTCAAGTCAGCTATTCTGAGCACCTATTGTGCGTAGTCCGTCTGTCTGTCCGTCCATCTGTAAACTTTTTTACATTTTCAACTTCTTCTCTAGAACCACTGGACCAATTTTAATCAAAAGTAGTAAAAAGCATTTTTAGGTGAAGGGAATTGTAAATTGTTAAATTGAAGGGCCGAGACCCCTGAAAAGGGGAGATAACAAAAACAAGACGCCCATGGGCCACATCGCTCACCTGAGCACATTGGCTAGGCAAAAGCACAATCAGTTCAGTATTGAAAAGACCGGGGGGGGGGGGTTGCTTGAATTTTAAACTACCTGATGATGCTTCCATGTCAATATAACAAATGGCTTTGTTGTACTTGAGAAGATTTTTTTAAAAAAATTCCCATATATTCCTTTGTAAAAATTTGATCCCTCATTGTGGCTCCTCCCTATCCCAGGGGTCATCATTTGAACAAACTTGAATCTACACTACCTGAGGATGCTTCCATATCAATATGACTAAACATAGCTTTTCTGTTCTTGAGAAGAAATATTTTTTCTATATGTTCTTATGTAAAACTTTCCATCCCCCATTGGGCCCCATCCTACCCCTGGGGGTCATCATTTGAACAAAATTGAATCTACACTACCTGAGGATGCTTCCATATCAATATGACTAAACATAGCTTTTCTGTTCTTCAGAAGAAGATATTTTCCTTTATATTTCTATGTAAAACTTTGATCCTCCATTGTGGCTCCGCCCTACCCCCGGGGGTCATGGTTTGAACAAACTTGAATCTACACTACCCGAGGATGCTTCCATATCAATATGACTAAACATAGCTTTTCTGTTCTTGAGAAGAAATATTTTTTCTATATGTTCTTATGTAAAACTTTCCTTCCCCCATTGGGCCCCACCCTACCCCTGGGGGTCATCATTTGAACAAAATTGAATCTACACTACCTGAGGATGCTTCCATATCAAAATGACTAATCATGGTTTGCAGTTCTTCAGAAGAAGATATTTTCCTTTATATTTCTATGCAAAACTTTGATCCTCCATTGTGGCCCCGCCCTACCCCCGGGGGTCATGGTTTGAACAAACTTGAATCTACACTACCTGAGGATGCTTCCATATAAATATGACTCATCATGACTTTGCTGTTCTTGAGAAGAAGATTTTTAAAGATTTTTCCTATATATTTCTATGTAAAATTTGATCCTCCATTGCGGCCCCGCCCTACCCCCAGAGGCCATGGTTTGATCAAATTTGAATCTACACTACCTGAGGATGCTTCCATATAAATATGACTCATCATAGCTTGCTGTTCTTGAGAAGAAGATTTTTAAAGATTTTTCCTATATATTTCTATGTAAAACTTTGATCCTCCATTGCGGCCCCGCCCTACCCCCAGAGGCCATGGTTTGATCAAATTTGAATCTACACTACCTGAGGATGCTTCCATATAAATATGACTCATCATGGCTTGCTGTTCTTGAGAAGATTTTTAAAGATTTTTCCTATATATTTCTATGTAAAACTTTGATCCTCCATTGCGGCCCCGCCCTACCCCCGGGGGTCATGGTTTGAACAAACTTGAATCTACACTACCTGAGGATGCTTCCATATAAATATGCCTCATCATAGCTTTGCTGTTTTTGAGAAGAAGATTTTTAAAGATTTTTCCTATATATTTCTATGTAAATCTTTGATCCTCCATTGCGGCCCCACCCTACCCCCGGGGGTCAAGATTTGAACAAACTTGAATCTACACTACCTCAGGATTCTTCCATATACATATGCCTCATCGTGGCTTTGCTGTTCTTGAGAAGAAGATTTTTAAAGATTTTTCCTATATATTTCTATGTAAAACTTTGATCCTCCATTGTGGCCCCGCCCTACCCCCGGGGGTCATGATTTGAACAAACTTGAATCTACACTACCTCAGGATGCTTCCATATAAATATGACTCATCATGGCTTTGCTGTTCTTGAGAAGAAGATTTTTAAAGATTTTTCCTATATATTTCTATGTAAAACTTTGATCCTCCATTGTGGCCCCGCCCTACCACCGGGGGTCATGATTTGAACAAACTTGAATCTACACTACCTCAGGATTCTTCCATATACATATGCCTCATCATGGCTTTGCTGTTCTTGAGAAGAAGATTTTTAAAGATTTTTCCTATATATTTCTATGTAAAACTTTGATCCTCCATTGCAGCCCCGCCCTACCCCCGGGGGTCATGATTTGAACAAACTTGAATCTACACTACCTCAGGATGCTTCCATATAAATATGACTCATCATGGCTTTGCTGTTCTTGAGAAGAAGATTTTTAAAGATTTTTCCTATATATTTCTATGTAAAACTTTGATCCTCCATTGCGGCCCCGCCCTACCCCCGGGGGTCATGATTTGAACAAACTTGAATCTACCCTACCTCAGGATGCTTCCATATAAATATGACTTATCATGGCTTTGCTGTTCTTGAGAAGAAGATTTTTAAAGATTTTTTCTATATATTTCTATGTAAAACTATGATCCACCATTGCGGCCCCGCCCTACCCCCGGGGGTCATGATTTGAACAAACTTGAATCTACACTACCTCAGGATGCTTCCATATAAATATGACCAATCATGGCTTTGCTGTTCTTGAGAAGAAGATTTTTAAAGATTTTTCCTATATATTTCTATGTAAAACTTTGATCCTCCATTGCGGCCCCGCCCTACCCCCGGGGGTCATTGTTTGAACAAACTTGAATCTACACTACCTGAGGATGCTTCCACATGAGTTTCATCTTTCCTGGCCCTATGGTTCTTGAGAAGAAGATTTTTAAATGATGCCATTATTTTTTCAGTAATTCCTAATTATCTCCCCTTGAAAGAGGGCGTGACCCTTCATTTGAACAAACTTGAATTCCCTTTACCCAAGGATACTTTGTGGCAAGTTTGGTTGAAATTGGCCCAGTGGTTCTTGAGAAGAAGTTGAAAATGTGAAAAGTTTACAGACGGACGGACAGACAGACAGACAGACGGACAGACAGACGGACTACAGACAAAATGTGATCAGAAAAGCTCACTTGAGCTTTCAGCTCAGGTGAGCTAAAAAAGGACAAAAGTAGGGTGGGGTCATTAAAAAAATCTTCTCAATAACCATTAGGCCAGAAACGCTGAACTTATGTGAAAGCATCCTGCGGTAGATTCTAAATTGCTCAAATCATGACCCCCGGCGGAGGGAAAGGGTGAGGCCACAATAAGGAATAAAAGTTTTACATTGAAATATATAGGGACAATCTTTAAAAATTTTCTTCTCAAGAACCACTGGGACAGAAAAGCTGATAATTATATGGAAGCATCCTGGGGTAGTGTAGATTTTAAATTGTTAAAACTATGACCCCTGGGGGTAGGGTGGGGTCACAATAGGGAATCCAAGTTTTACAATAAAATATATATAGGGACAATCTTTAAAAATCTTCTTCTCATGAACCACTTGACCAGAAAAGCTGAAACTTATGTGGAAGCATTCTGAGGTAGTGTAAATTCTAAATTGTTCACACCATGGTCTCCGGGGGTAGGGTGGGGCCATAAAAGGGTATCAAAAGTCTTACATTAAAATATAAGGGAAATAACTTTAAAAATCTTGCTCTCAAGAACCACTGGGCCAGAAAAACAACCTTATGTGGAAGCTTCCTGACTTAGTGAAGATTTTAAATAGTAAAAAGCTTGACCCTTGGGGGTAAGGAGGGGCCACAATAAGTATTACAAGGGGGAAATATGAAAAAATAGCAGGACCAACGTTACTCAGGTGAGCGTTGTGGCCCATGGTCCTTTTGTTTAGTTTACATAACACTCTTAACACCAAGCTACATGTAACATATTATGGAATTCATTTTCATCTTTACACCTTTACTGAGTGTGATTTGTCCATTTTTTGTAATTTTATTGAAGTATCAAATATTATTTTCCAAGTATCATTTTTTATATGCAAGAAAATACTACAGATTATTAAGTAGATTCAATATCAAAGCACTCTGTGCTACTTTAGAAACAAAAAGGGTAAACAAATGAAGATTAAACAAATTTACCATGATTACTCTTGTTGTGTACTTTTTGGAAAATATGGAAGGTATTTCACTCTCCAAGTCCAAGGAGAAAAAAATTCCAAAAATTATCCACTTTTATAAAAATTTGACATGCTACAGAGTCTCCTCCAAAGAAAAACAATTGTTGGTATAATCTGTTCTTAAAAGAGGGACTTTAAGAATAATGTTTTCCTGTAAAGAAAAGTAGAAATTCACATGACCCCATGACTTTTAGAAATGGCAGCTAGGTCTTGCACGGTTAAATTTCTTTAAATTGTGCAAGTTATTTTAACCATCATTTGCCAATCACTAATCAAAAGGAAATTAAAATCTCTGAAATGTATAGAAATATTCTTTTAAGTTCCTATTTTCAATATTCCGAATATTGAAAGTACAAGAAGCCCATGGGCCACAACGCTCACCTGAGTAACTTGGCCCTGCTGTTTTTTCACCAGAGTTCCCCCTTTATATACTCCCTGTTGCCCCACCCATGATCTGACCAAATTAGAATCTACACTACCCCAGGATGCTTCCAAATAAGTTTAAGCTTTTCTGGCCCAGTGGCTCTTAAGGAGAAGATTTTTAAAGATTTTTCCCATATATTTCAATGTTGTTGTTGTTGTTGGGTTTTTTTTACATTTATTTCCAAGACCTATAACATTAAAAATGATATATATAGGGCAGCTATCAGGGATCGGGCCCTGACTAAGCTCCCTCTATAACAAAATATAATATTAGCCCTACAGCACCACGCAGGGTGCTTTATATCTAAATATCTATATCTAAATACAATGTCTTAATAATATCATACATTCAACATGTATATTAATTAAATTGTATAACATATAAAAATAAAGAATATCTATACGGATTCAATTTTGGTTCTAAATTTCTTGTTCGTATTTGCAATCCGGTGCGATTCATGAATGTGTTGCAATAATGAATAAATGGGAAAAAATACATTGAAGTTAATTTAAATCTGGACTGTGGAAAACAGGTAACAGTTCTAAATTTCTTGTTCGTATTTGCAATCCGGTCCGATTCATGAATGTGTTGCAATAATGAATAAATGGGAAAAAATACATTGAAGTTAATTTAAATCTGGACTGTGGAAAACAGGTAACAGTTCCCCGAATTCTGTTAGTACAGATAATGTTAAATTCATATCTCCCTTAAAATTGCGTTGATCATTTTTTAACAGTTGAAAAATTAATTTCATTTCTTTCGTGAATGCTTTTTAGAGCAATGAAGGAGTTATTTTTTTCACCTCAAAAACAACCCGCCCGGTGACGTACAACAAAGAATTATTTACTGTTGCCTTATATTATTTTACCTGTGGAGCTAGTTTTAGAAGTAGACCAGATGAATAATGAAAAAGACAGTTATGTACACCGGAAAATAGATTACAGAATGTATGGACTTAAAAATATGTAAAAATTAAAAAGAAAAAAAAACGCTGTTGTTTTGACGCGTAACTCCGCCTTTGTTTTTGTCGGTACCGTATCTACAATTTACAACATACATATCGTTATAAAATTAATATTAATTTGTAGCCAAAATTGTTAAGAACTGCATCTTCAACAGATCTCTCTCAGGAGATGTATTTTTGTGTACATGATGTATAAAGCGGAGGCTTCAAAAACAACTTCAGAATGATTGACATGATTATTGAATTATTCATCTACAGTTATATAATCTTTTGAATTTCCAACTTTCGCTTTAAAGTTGTCAATTAATCATGTAGTTTTTGGTCCGATGTAACATCAATAAGTTCTTATTTAATTTCTAAAAAACAATCTGTACAAGAGTATTAAATTTTGCTAGATTCAGGCGGTATATAAACAACTGCACATATTACATCTTCACATATTTGGGGAAAAAAATGTCTTGCTTAACTTAAACCAGAAAATACAATTACAATCATTACTTACGGTCGTAATATACTTGACAATATCATCACGTATTTATTTACTAAAATCAATCTGCCCGGTCTTAAGTTTGAAAGATTACTTCTGTTTTTCATAAATGTTGTATAACCTGGAATATTTACACCATCAAAATCAGAATCTGTTTTTGTTTCGGTAAGCTAGTACATCGTATGGAGTACTAGTAACTAATTCACTAACTCTGTGTAAGTGAGACGGTTTTTAATATCACAGACGCTTAAGGATAAAAATTTTTAGTGCTTTAGTTCGATCTCGTGTCGATTCAGTTTCCATTTCGCGGAAGTCTGTTCCCTTGCCCCCCCCCCCCCCCCCCCCCCAAGCGTCAATACGGTTCCAGTGAGCGGACGATCGATTCCCTACAAGATTGCCCGGGAGCAGTACAGGTTGCTGAGTCTTCGGTCAGTTCCGTTATCAACGGGTTTTGGGGTGTGTACACTTTACCGTCTATAGCTTCGTTTTTATTTAAGTTTTTTTATTTCGCCTGTCTCATAACGGGTTGGAGTTTTTTTCTACTTCTTTCTTCAATTTTCATGGGGATCAGCTCGTTGAACCAATTATGTTGCATCCATGTAGTCCCTGTAGCGCCTTACTTCTTACGCATGTATGTACTCACGGTCTTTAAAATATCTGAAATTGGCCACTACTCATTATTTGTATACTTCTAGGTCGATCACTAGATTCACTGTACTTTCCCACTCTGTGGACCTCTCGAAAGATATTTCATAATCGATTAATCGATACTTAGAAAACATCTAAGTACCTCCTCTGTATCTTCGAATTCTCCTTTGTACTCTGGTAAATGTGAGAAAACTAAATTGTCCCTCATATATCTTGCTTTCAGGCCAATGTTTGAGTCAACACTATTGGCATTTTCGTCACTCGGTGACTTCATTATTCAATCTCGGTTCGTCTGTGTGCTACATTGTATGTGTTCAGAATCTGACCTCTTTAGGTCATTCTTTTCGGTTTCTGACTGCTTCATGGCTGATTCAGCGGTGCTCTTTAACAGAGTCAAATATAAACCCTAGGGAGTTAACATTTGACTCCAGATCTTTGAATTCACTTCAAACATGCAGTTTTTATTTCGGAGTCCAGATTGTTCTGTTTTGTCATAATTTTGGCCACATAGAAGAAAGTGGGAAACCTTAGTTAATTGATAGTTACTGCGGTTAAGATTTCAAACTATATCAAATACAAGTAGTTAAGGTGCTTTTGGACCCCATTTCATTTCGGACAACAACATATTGTGATACACGTATTTTGCTTATAATACTGTATTTCATATTTCAAAGAATTTTTGAAATTGTTTTCATGTTTATGTGATGTCTTTTAGGCTTTTCATTTATGTTCTTTATTTTTCATTTATTCATACTTATTTATCTATTGTTTATTTATAAATTTTTTCATTATTTATCAATGCTAGAAAAAAAAATACCGTTTTGTTTCTCCTCCAGAAAATGTGGGAGAAGGCATACGTTTTCACAACACAAAAAAAGTTATTACATGTATTTTAATTTGAAGAATTTGAATCTCTCAACGATAAATTTTAATGGAAAATCTTTACGATGTTAAGAAATACCCCTCACCTTTTCTGTATCCAACCGTCTAATTTTTTTTTGCAAACAGCCTTAGGGACATCTGGAGAGCATACATGCAGTATGGCTTGCAGTAAATACCCGTAAAAAAATGTGAAACAACTTGCATTTCCGCATAGCGCCCTCTTTCGTCTTAATGCAAGTTGCAATGACTTAAAAATCTTTAAACTAAAAGTACAATAATTACTGATATTTCACAAGTTTACAGCATTGATATACATGTACCTCACATATGACAAGTTTTGTTGGATAATTACAATGTTTAACAAATTGTGTAAATCAATTTACAAAATTATGCTGTACAGTCTTTTGAATTTTGAACTATTTTGCTTTCCAAAATAATTATTGGAGTTTTGCGATGATAGCGGATTCGGACAGTGGATGCCGGACTAGAAGAATTTCAGGGAAAATGTCAAAACACTTATCTAATGTAGCATAAATTGACAATTAACTTATCATATCATAAGAACAATTTTTACATTTTCTATTATGCAGAAGGCTATAACAAGGATTTATATAAAGGGTAAGATATATCACCAGAAAACTGCACTGTAAAGGAATCCATATTATGAGATAAGTAGATAAAAAAAAAATCTGTATCATAATTTATTGAATTCAAATAATACACTTTTCTAATCAGATTCGCTTGAAGAATTTGAACTGCCTACACCCAACGCTTTCAAGAGTTTTGGAACTTTAATAGGTTATGAATCTACGGTATTCCTCTTATTTCTGTGTCATTAACTGATTCATGGACTCTTTTCTTTAATCGCTTTCTTTTCATTTTCCTTTTATTTAATTATAGTTGATGTTGAAGGACCTTGCTTTCCATCTGGTTGCGATACCTGTAGCGAATTTGAAGTATGTAGTCTCACCGGAATTTCTTCCTCGCATTATGAGCCTAGAGTGCCGCATAAGGCTTGTCTTATCACTATGTGGGCTCTTGCTTGTTGACTCTTTCATAGGATTTAACCCCATTCTTTCAATCTTTTGTAATTTTTCTCTTTAAAAATGAAAAGAATTAAAATTATTAAGACATTCATTTTAATTTAATCTTAATCAATTTTAGTAAAGGAAAATTAAAATTCAATGAAGAAATGTCTTATCAAACTGCTGCTTATCTTTACAAGCGACACTGATGTCAATTTCGAGGAAAGTCGATCCTTTAGCTGTTTTGGGTTTGAAGACCTATGCATTTTCTGGGCGTCTAATGGGAGTTTAATTTTCCTTTATAGAATCTATGATTCTGTTCCAAGGGTGCAGATGATAAGATCTCAGCAACATAAGTATCTCCGCATCCGAAAACTGTTTTTGTCCTTTTTCCTATTTTATTATTTTTGAGTGTTCATCTATAAAGAAGTATAAAAAGCACGCATTGAAAACATACATTAAAACTAACAACAAAAAATAATTTAATTTGATCAATCTGTATATTAAATGGGGGGGGGGGGGGTAATGTTATGGTGGACGGTGGCCGTTCAAGTCTACGCAGGAATTTCGTGCAGAAGTAGATTCAGTAGGTATTATAATAGTAAAATATTTGCAATACGTTAAATATAAAACAATTTTATAAAGAACGTGTACCATGATACGAATGTTGCTCATGTTCAGAAATGTCAGCAGCTGGTCACCCATCTCTCTTCTTTCTTTGTGCAAAATTATTTGAAATTGTGAAAAGGCGAAAATAAAACGGGGAGATATTAACGCTGTATACAGTATATGATATCTAATGTTACCTAAAAAGGTATTTTGACATTATCCCTAAAATTCTCCAAGTCCGCCTTTCCTGTCCGAATCCGCTGTCGCTGCAAAACTCCATTAAGACACACCGTAAGTGCTTTAAAGCTCTCAAGGAATACATTGTATCTTATATTTTCTGATAGCTTTTTGGTAGTTAATGAAATAAATGCATATAAAAGGGAGATATTAGCCTCACCAGGATCCATCACCACGTCACAGCAATCCTAGCCCATGGACAGGGAAAGTCGTATGTCTTCACATGGACAGACAAATTCTCATGTGATTCCAATATCACAATGTATTGCTTGCTGAGAGTCTTTGATGACATTGCAAAGGTATGCTACCGTATGTATCTAGAAACTATAAACCGTTTGCACTTAATCAGATCTTTTATTCTTTAATAATATCTACTTATGGTACCTACACATTTAATTTTATAATATAATTTATTCAGTATGATAGTTTTATAATACATGTGCTTTGTAATTTGCCTGGCATTCCCTACTGTAATCAATTTTACACCATGGTTTTGTTTATTATATCAGTCAAATTAAGACTTTAAATATTCCTTTCATTGCAGCAAAGACGGTTGCCTCCCAAACTCTACCTTCAGGCAGACAATTCAGCATAGGACAACAGAAATTTCATCATGATGGGGTTTCTTGGGAGTTTGGTTCTCAGGTAAATATTTAAAAAGGTATGGTTTTTACAACCATTTCCAACGACTGATCAAAAAGTGTAAGAAAATCTCATTCAAAGGGATTTTCAAAATATTGTAATAACTTGTATACTGACATAATATACAACTGCATTAAGTATCAGTAGATAAATATGGTTATAATGGTTTTCCTTATCTGTAGGTGACGCTGTCCTTCTTGATGGTACGCCATACCCACGAGGATGTGGATCAGTTGTTTTCACGAATAGCTATCCACATAGGGAAGATGGCCATCAAGACCCTAGATACCCTACTTGAGGAAATCCAAGCGGCCTACCACCCCCAGCCCACAACAGAGTACATGAATGACCTTTGGGACTATCGAGCTCTAGCACTCCAGTCACCCATCCAGCTGTCTGGCCACAAGTCCCCTCACTGCTTCAAATGCCATCTTCAGGAGGACAGGGTCATCATGTCCTACAAGGAATGGCCCTTGCAGAGAGCAGCCTTCCAGCAGCTGGACATTACGGAGTTGGCCAGAACCTTTGATACTTCACCACTTCCCATCAACACCATGCCAGAAAAAGGCAGGGGACCTTTTAATGCCATGATGAAGATCTCCCAAAGTGGAAAAGATGTGGAAGCCTGTCAGATGAAGAAACATCTTGGTGGGAGACACACCTCGAGAAGCAACACAGATTTGGTCAGGCAACTGTCCCAAAGAGAAGTTTGGACACTCTTTGACCAACACCACTGATGTTGCCAACACCATGTCCCCAGAAATTGCCGACACCATAAGACGTCATGTCTCTGTCCTGACTCAGGAATCCACAGGAAGTAAATTATATTTATTACACCTCTGATGAGAATAACATTTATTACAGACAATTTAATCCAACACATAAAGTTTCTCTTTGTCTCTAGTCTTACAACTAAATAAGCTCAAAGCTCCTGTTCAGAAAAAAAAAATTATGTTGCTTTATTCATATTACAATGAAATGTATTCTTATTTTTGTGTAATAATATCCCCCTAATTTCTTTTTTTATAGATTCGAACAGTGAGGCAGAGAAGAGCAGTTGTATCTTGAGGTTGTATCGTAATGCAATGGCAACGTTGTTCTTAAAAAAAATTCTATGGCGTGTAATATCGGAGGCGGTAATGGGGCGCTCCATATGTACAGTATCTTTTCGTAAAATTTTCATATATATCTCCCATTTGTTTAATTTTGTTGTTCTTATCCAAAATATAAAATCTATGGAGTGTAATATCGGAGGCGGTAATGGGCCGCTCCGCATGTACAGTATCTTTTTGTAAAATTTTCGTGTATATCTCCTATTTTTATGCCCCCGTAATCAAAGATTCAGGGGTATATAGTTTTTGTCCTGTCCGCCCGTCTGTCTGTCTGTTTATCTGTTTGTGCGCATAAACTTTAACCTTGCCCATAACTTTTGAATGGGTGGGGCTATGGCTTTCATATTTCACAAGTGTATTCCTTGTGACAAGACCTTTATTAGGGTACCACCAAATTTAACCTCTGACCTTGGAGTTTGAACCACTTTCACCAAAAAATTTTAAACTTTAACATTGTTCATAACTTTTGAACAGTTGATGGTAGGGCTTTCATACTTCACATGAGTAGACCTTTCAAAGGGCGTAAATATTTTTTGACCTTTTGACCTTAGAGTTTGACACACTTTTAAAAAACTTTAACATTGGCCGTAACTTTTGAACAGTTAGTACCAGGGCTTTCATATTTCACAGGTATATTTCTTGTGACAAGATCTTCCTTTGGATACCAACAATTTTGACCTTGACCCTGCAGCTTGACCTGCATTTGAGAAACTTCAACCCTCGATATAAGCTGCCATATGGGGGCATCATTGTTTCACAAACACATTTTGTTTAATTTTGCTGTTCTTATTCAATGAAAAAAAAATCTATGGAGTGTAATATCGGAGGCGGTAATGGGCCGCTCCACATGTACAGTATCTTTTTGTAAAGTTTTCATGTATATCTCCTATTTGTTTAATTTTGCTGTTCTTGTTCAAAAAAAATCTATGGAGTGTAATATCGGAGGCGGTAATGGGCCGCTCCCTATGTATCTTTGTATCTTTTTGTAAAATGTTCATATATATCTCCTGAGTGAGTGTTACATCAGGTGCGGAAACAGGCCGCTCCACTTGTAGAATATTTTTTAAAATCTTTTTGTTCTTCCTCAAATAAAAAATCTATGGAGTGTAATATCGGAGGCGGGGTAATTGGCCGCTCCACATGTAACGTTGTATCTCTTTGTAAAATTTTCATGTATAGCTTCTGTGTGAGTGTTACATCGGGTGCGGAAACAGGCCGCTCCACTTGTAGAATATTTTTTAAAAAATCTTCGTTCTTCCTCAAAAAAAGAAAATCTGAGGAGTGTAATATCGGAGGCGGTAATGGGCCGCTCCACATGTATCTTAAAGTTTGCATCTTTTTTTTAAATTTTCATGTATATCTCCTGTGCGAGTTAGGCCATCTTTAAAAAAAATGTTTGGTTGCCCTCTCCCGACCGACTGGCTAAATATGGCCCGACTCGAAACTTTTTTCAACCTCCAGGAAGCAATTATTTTTTTTTGTTTTCCGGAAAATAGATTTAGAAATTTCAGCATTGGTTTTGAAAGGATCAGTGCACTTAAGCTATGAGAGTTGGATCCCGGTGCTTTGCCACTAATAAATTTCCGAAATTTATAAACTTTTGGAATTAGAATTATTAAACAATATCTTAAGAGCAGGGTTTGATATATTATTTCACATAAAAATATTAAATAATGCCGAGCGACACTGGTTTTTGCGACAGGGGTCTAGCAGTTTTGTCACATTTCTATTGTTATTCATATGCATACCAGTTTTCAACGACGTTGTTTACATCGAGCCGCAACTTGTCCATTCTTCTCATTTGCACAGAATGTGTATTTTGATTTAAACTTATACATATCCAAAGGGCAATGTTGGACAATTTGCGGCTCATATGTAATTTTTAAAAAAATTCTCCAAACTACGGTCGGGTTTGCTACTAAATTAACAGGTCACCGAGTGTCAACCTATTTTGACCTGTTTGATATTATAATCACTTTACTCACGTGACATTCCACTGTTCGATATGCTTTCATTGTGTCTATCAATGGATTTCAGGGCTGTACACACGGATATGTATTTAAGTACACAATCTGACTATATATAGACTTTTAATACGGTGAATCCTAAGATTTTTCGAATCTTATAAAACTGTATTAAGAATAGGGCAATGCTCTATTTCTTAATACAAGTTTTAACTTACCTTTCATTTTTAAACCAATCAAAAGTACTCACATTGTAGTCATCCTATTTTTATCATAACAAAGAAAAGCACGTGGTAAATAATGGTCGATTTTAGCAGTAAAAATATCGAAAAACTCATTGTTTTATGGGAAGAAGATCAAAAGGAGTAACTACATGTAATTGTAAAAGTTGCTCAAATGCAGCGTTATCTATTCTAAAGAAGTTTTTTATAACTACTGGGGTCTTCTCTTTGCACCTCATCTAGCGATGCATTGTGTGCACCAAGTGCATATACGAGTGTTCCGCCGCTGTTTCCATTACAATGTTTTGTTTTTTTTTCAGTTTTAATGCAATGCATAATACGATAACAGATACTGCTAACAGAACCTCGTTTTCCATTATTGAGAGAAAGAGAGAGAGAAATATTGCGAGGGAAACACGTAGAAATCCCTAAAGTCTATTAACAATCTAATAAAACGTACAAACGTGTGTACAGGAAAGTATTATAATACAAATATAATACTTGTATTATACAGTAACTACAAATCTCACCGTTTGTACCGGCCTGAACAACTTCAAAATAATGAAGAATTTTGCGAAAATTTTATTAGGATCTTAAAGTTTACCTTGTCTTCTTTCACTAAATTGTGTTTTTCGTTTGCATGGTATTTTGAAGGAAATTCTGGTATTGCCAATGCACGATTAGTATGTAGCTGTGTTAGATCTTGTCGCCTCTGTATTATGGTCTGCAGGCATCTACAGACACATTCTTAAACACTAGTATCATATCTGAGAATATTTGGATTGCCGAAATGAAAGAGATATTGAAGACATAAGCGAGTGATTACGTTGTAGAATTTTCGTTGACCATGTTTTTTAATCTGAAATATACTTGTTCTGTCAATAAAATGTTAATTTAAATTACAGATAGTTTGTATTTCTTGGAGTTTTCATGTTAACCTAGCGACTCAAATTTTAAGTTAAAATTTTATATTTCATTTCCGAATGTTATTTATCTATACATACATATAATAAATTATGTATCACCATTGAGTACTACATACATGTATAATTTGTTTCACTACTCGTTTGTCAGTATTACTCTACGTACTACATGTACAGTGAATTACGATTAAATGTAGTGCGACATCTAAGTCATGTACATGTGAATCTTTCTTAAAACATACATTCATTCTTTGAATTGAAAAGCATTCAGCATATAAAACGAAAAATGATAAAGCTAAAGAAAAAAGAGGGGGCATTTTTTATCATATACGAAAACTTAAGATTGATCTAATTCGGTGCTAGGCATCAAACATATGGATACGAATCATGAAAATGATCAATATGTATGGCCATGAATCATTTATTATTTGTGTGAATCATGAAACTACACAATCTTTCTCTCCTCCATTTAAATTCATACTGTAGAATCAATCTGGAAATAATGTGCAAATGTTTACATTCCACTTCCATGCGATTTAAATATCTCCGCCCATTTGCGGGTACCTTAAATTCGAAAGTGGTCCAGTTCAAATTTCCGGAATTTAAGGCTTATACATGTTCTTTTCAATGACGTTGTGTGGAATTATAGCAATATGTTTAACAAAAAATTCGAAGTATAAATATCAAGAGCATATGTATGCACAATAATCATAGATTAATTTAGCAATATAGTCTAATTTAAGGCTCCAAATGACACTCTAAAGTGCACTCATTCTTTTCTTTGAAAAAAAATTTTCTCACCTACCTACCGACTCAATTTTCTCTTTCTGAGTCGAGAGAGGGCAAGCAAACATTATTTCAAAGTTGGCCTTGCATATTTTAGGGAAGAGACTCAATTATTTATCTGGAAGTTGAAGTTGAACTCTCTTAGAGATTTCTTGGGTGTTTACTATACACCTGAATGTAAAACTTAACCTTTCCTTATACTATATGACCCAGATATGAACATAAAATATAATATGTACTTATTGGTAATCTTTACATATAAATATAATTATACAAACACATCACTTTTCCGTCGTCGAGAAGAATCTAGGAAGTTTTTATTTGAATATTTTTCTCTACAAAATTTGGATTGCCTATTGTCGCCCTCTTGCTAGTTCTGGGTTTGGAATGATCTCACTTAAACATGAAAAAAGATTTTAATTTCTTGGATTAAAAAAAATCTCCTCTGTGTTCTTAGGAGGCAAACATTTTTACTGACTTGACTTCATTCCTAGTTATCTCTTGAGTTAATTATAATTAATAAGATCCCTTAATATAAATAAATTTAATTTCTAAACATGCTGATTTGAGCTTAATGTAGTTAAAATTTTCTGAGTTAATACTTGTTTGGAAGTGTTGAGATCTCATATAATCAGATATCAAAAAAGCTTAGCAATAAATATAACAAAATATAAGCATGCTAACATTTAACTGCTATTCGATGTTTTTTTAATATGTAAACTAACAAATCTAAGCGTATTTTTCAGTTCTCCATGATATGAGAAAATCATCAGTTATCAATATCGATCTCTCAATATGACAATCGTGTATGAGTGTTTAAATTAGTATGTTTTTTTTCCTATTTCTGCCACATGCGTCTCGATTTTCAAATTTGATACAGGTTCGTGAACAGACAAAAATCGATATAAAAAATTGCTTTTATTGACAAATTAACAGAATGATCTTTTTCATTCACACAAAATCAATAACGAACCATGCTTTATACACATACGTACATGCATTATATAAAAGGGTCTTTTAACTATTTCAAATCGAAATGTTCAATTATCTTGATAATCAGGCAGAATATCTCATTTTTGAATTTGAGTCTTATCTGCCGTGTTTAAGAGATTTCAAAAAGATCAGACAGTTGTTTGCTAAGTATGCAATTAGTTTTACTAAGTATGTGTGCTCATACTCCTATCCGGTAAACAAAGTAGTACGCAGCACTGTTTGCATTCTATAACCGCTGTTGTCTTTCCCAGTATCTGCGCCCATTGATTAATTCAACAGGCACAAACTATCAGCTGGTGGAAGTATACTCGCTATAAGTCTGATAACAATGCACTCCTTATAGTATATCAACAAAAGAAGTTTACATAGTTTGAAGGTTTATGAATTATTAAAATGTTAAATGAGGACTAGAATTTTTCGTGCTTCATATATTCCTTACTGTTGAAAAGGGTCAATGCGTAATATAGCGTGATTGCACAACTATTTAATAATATTTCCTTCTTATTCATTCAGTGCTGCGAACAAAGACATATGTTCCTCGTTATGGGGAGGTTTAATTCATGACATGGTCGATCCAGGTTGTGGCAATACCTGAACAAAGTACTACGTGTAGTTATGCTTCTTGAATGTATCGGTTAACATTTTGTTTATTGACACGTTCAATTTACCAAACAGAAAGCATATCGAATGTATCGCCTGAAGGCTGATTTACCGATTTTCAATTTAAAAATCTGGCATTCAAGTCAAGAGGATACGGAAATAGTAAATTACTTGCAGTGTTTCGTTTCAAAGTTCACGAGGTTGTGTGTGAAATAGTTCTTGAATTATTATTGATAGCAAGAATACGGGACAGATATTTCAGGGAGATATAATAATGTAGAATTTTGGATAATAAACATGGGATGCTTAAAGTCGCGGTTTGCCTCCAACAATAACAAGGAAAAATATGTCCAGCCGGAAGTGCCAGTACTGACAGACACACATATTGAAATTTTGGAGAAATCGTGGGACTCGCTAAAGCATGATATTGCCAAAGTAGGAGTTATAACCTTTATGAAGTGAGTATTTATAGCTAGTCTAATGAACTTTTTAATTCTCAAATTCTTGGATTTTTACAATTTTATTCAAAACTAAATGCGGTACAAAGGTATAACCTTTTTTGAGAGGATTTTTTTATCAAGTTGTCATATCGACACTTGAATGGGGGGAGAACAGAGTCAGGTATAATGCATGTCATTGTGTTATTATTGTATTGTCAGCAACAAGACATTGCAATGTGAAATTTAACATGTTGTAAGTAATGTGAATCTTGAACCTGAACTTAATTTCTATTTAAGTTTCAATGGTCTTTTTATTCCCTGTAACTTAATATTATTTTACCCAAAACGTTCATAATTCCTTTTTGTAATATTTATTTGCTCTGAATAACAGGTAAACACCCGAAGGGCATTTATAGAAATGTTCTTGCTTTCCGGTCAGTAAATTGTAATTAATAGGGAATACTGGTATCAGTAAATCTCGATTTATAACTGAGTTTGCCAAGGACATCTAAAACCCATTGGTATGCTTCATTGGCGAAGTGTTTATGTAAGAAAAATTATCAAAATGTATGTTTCTCGAAATATCAGGAAAAATGAACATATGAAGTTTTGATATGTATCTGGTATTCCCTTGCATGTAATAGAACACACTATTGATATAATTATAAGCAGATGTCATGCGTGCATGTTTTTTATATAAGCCATGTATTTTTCAAACCGCATATTCACATGTATACATATACATGTAGGATAACATGGATTGTGTAACCGAATATTTTACACTTTTGTGGGTTTCTTTTTTTCGAATTTTTTTTTAAAACTTCGATGTTTACTTTTTTAAATTAACATTTTTTAAAAAAACTTTTGAAAGGTCCAGAGCGTTGAGAAGAATATTGAATTTTTTTATTGCGTTTAAACGCAATACCTACAAGATTGCGTTAAATCGCAATTCATTAAGTTTAAACCCAAAAGATTGCGTTAAAATGCAAATGTGCGCGCTTACACAAATAAGTATTTTGATTAACTTTTGCGATTATTTGCAATACCTTTTCCGTTAAAACACAGACAGTAATTCGGCGTTTAAACGCAAAGTCAGTCTGTTGCGTTTCTACTCAATAATCATTGATTTTGAACAATTCTTTATACTGTATATGTATTTTTATAGATAGATACATAGAGAGAGAGAGAGAGTATAATTAAAGTAGATCGGACACTCTAGACCTCTTCATGAGTTCTTTAAGATCTGAAGATACGTTCCTCAAATATCTGTTTTGTATCTCTTCGTAATATAACAAAAGGTAATCATTAATTGTTGTCCTCTTATGATTTCTAGATTGTTTTCAAAATGTCCCAAAAATAAGTACACCAAAATTGCGATATTGGCCATTTGAAAAGATTACCAAAAGTAATGTAAAAGTAAATATAGGAAACACCACCCAAAATTTGTTATGTATGGTACGGACAGACGCACGGATAAACAGGAAGTTGACATCGGATTCGTACAAAAATTTATCCCACCATATGGCAGGCCTTAACAAACCCTAACAAAGAAATACTATGGTAAGCTATAGTTAACTATAGTTTACTATAGTTAACTATAGTACCAAAGTAAAAACTTTGATTTACTATAGTAAAAACTTTGGAACTTTGATTTATTATAGTGAAAACTTTGGAACTTTGATTTACTATAGTGAAAACTTTGGAACTTTGATTTACTGTAGTTAACTATAGTAAACTATAGTTAACTATAGTTTACTATAGTATTTTTTTTGTTAGGGAAGTGTGTGCAAAAATTTCAAGCATGTGTGATGAATAGTCGCTGAGAAAACTGTGACGAAAACTTTGTTACGGACAGACAGACACACAAGGGTAAAACAGTATACCCCCCTCTCCTTCGGAGTGGGGGTATAATTAAATTACGCCTTTTTGTTTATGCTTTTGGCATGATAATGGTCTATTGTTTGAGAACTGTAGAACAACGACATCCTAATAAATATCAAACGTATCTTTAACTTATTAGAACCCAACATTCTTAATGAAGCATTTGGTCATTGCTTACATATTACAATTTACAATGGTCGCCCGCGTGGCGCAGTGGTTAGAGCGTCTGCTCTAGAGTCGCGAAGTAAGGAGTTGATCCTTACGTCGCAGGTTCGAATCCCACTGTGGGACGTGGAAACCGGTCCTTCGGATGAGACCGTATAAACCGAGGTCCCGTGTCGCAGTAGGTGCTGGCACGAAAAAGATCCCTCACTGCTCAATGGCCGTAAGTGCCGAGTATAGGACAAAATTTGCAGCTCTCCACCGGCAAGTGGTGGCGTCTCCATATGAGTGAAAAATTCTCGAGAGGGACGTTAAACAACATACAAACCAACAAACATATTACAATGAATTGTGAATGCTTCAGCGGTATCTTTTAGTAGGTACAAGTAAAGCCCGCCATATCATTTGTCCACCTCATGCACACATCATCCAGTCTGTTTGAATTTCAATGATTTTAATTTTGATATATCGATTAAATTACCTTTATTTACTGTATACAAACATAGGAGGGGAGGAAGATTACATATTTCATCAAAGTGTATGTAATTGTTATATTTTGTACAACTTACCCTGAACCCCTTTGTGGGTTAAACTTTGTGACCATAATGTGAGAAACCTCTTTTTTAGGGGGGAAGGGAGGGAGTGATATCTTGATTATGCTTCTGTTTATCAATATTTTCTTTTATGGCCTTATAAAACGAAAGACTTATCGAAAACCTTTACTGTGCTTGATATTGGACATCTTAATTTATTTTGAAAAACAGCCTAAAGAGTTTGACCTATGAGTCATCTACAGTTATTTCCCTTTGCAGGAAAATTATGTTATCGCTACTCCTCAGAAACAGTAAACCGCAGAGATGATAAACATTCACCAGTGTTTTGTAATAATGAAAATAGCGAGCAGTATAAAGCTCAAAAGTCCATTTAAACAATACAAATTTGGTGCAGAGCAAACACGGACCTCTAAAAACATCAGATGTGGAATCAGGCGCCAAAGAGGAGCAAGTATCCTCAGACGACCAGCCACACTCGCCGTGTTCTATCCAATGTTGCATTATGCGATTTTTCTTGGAATAAAAAAGACTTAACTTTTTTGAATGACGATGAAATCCTCTTGGTATGTCGTATATGTGTATTAAACAGGGAAATATTTTTTTGTTTCTAAAGGTTTGATGTAGAGTAAGTAATCGAAGTTGTAGCTTAATTTAAGCGTAATTTTATATAGGATATTCATCAGGATCATCCTCCGATAAAAAGCTCCAGTTTTGAGTTGCCGTGCCTCATTATCGACTCGCTCAAACTGAATTGACTGAACTACGAAATCAGATAACACACCCGAAAACATAGGCACATTTATATTTACAAAAATAGCTTAAATTAACTAGGTAAAATATGGTAGAAATACATTAGTCTAATGCTCTGTTTACCTCTGTGGGCTCTTTTGACGTCATAAAACCACAAAATCAAGAACGATAAGCGGGTAAGAAAAGTAACAAGTGGAAAAGTTTTCACCTTTATTTTTCAGTAGAACAAAGGCCAAAAAATATTACTACTCTTAATTTAACATTCTTTCATATATAGCTTTAGGTTTAAAAAGTGAAATCCTAGTGTTAAGAATCGTTTCCTATGACCTTTAAAAGATGATGCAACTCAAACGATTTTTTCTTTTTCGGTCTAACTGATTTTTTTTAAACACGATTAATTGTAGAGACATGGGACCAACTGCAATTGGGTTCCCGCCTTTCGGCCAAAGGACAAGTCATTCAAAATATGATAAAAATTGTGCTTTTAATATCTGTTTTGTCTTTCAGCACATACTGCATGTATATATCACTGCCTCTTTAATAAATCGTTTAATACAATTTTCGACTCAAAAATCTTATTCCTATTGTAGTCAATGCCCTTTACTCAAAAATCTTGTCAGCGGTTTTCCTCTGAAATAATAAAATAAAGAGACACAGAAACTTCACTAGTGTCTTCAGTATCTCAAGGCAAAACTGTCTATGTGAAAGACGTCGAACCATCCAACATGACTGATGTACAATGTCTCAGGTTCGATGTATCATTTTTTACACAAGTCTGGAATGTCTGATGTCTCAGTGTCCGGTTTGAGTTTTACTATTTGGACACGGAGTCATGAAAACGTTTTTTTAAAGACACAGTAGTATGTAAATGAGTATAATAGAACCGCAGGTTTTGCGGTCTGACAAAATTTGGTTCAGATCTGTATGGTTCTCGAGTACACAGGACGAAATGTTCTGTGTGACCCAAACATCTTTCGCATAAACTGGCAAAACAGGTACTAAGGGCTCTCACATAACGTTACATGTATGTGAGTTAAAGCCACCTTATGTATTGTGCGTATCGTCGAAACCTAAAACTGAGAACTGCTTGTCGTACTAGAAACATTAAGTTACATTTGATTTCTGTCAGTTGTGAGCTACTTATGTATGAATTACACGTTGTATATTTACATGCATCTATATTTTACTGTTATAATGATAAAATAAATTGTGAAATAATTTACAAAATACTCATAGTTCAAAAATATGTTTTACATATACTATAAATTGAACATGTTGAAGGAATTAAAAGGAGTTGGAATTTTGAACCCTTTTGGTTTCTATATGATTGTGTTGAAAGAGATAAATGAGATTCCATTCAATGTAAATTACTTTTTCTTGCGATCTGTGGAACGTTTAAGGTTCCCTTTCCTTTAGAACAAGATCCTCTACAGGTACGTGTATTATAAGTAATAAAATGGCATTGACATCACGTAGAAATGTATGAAATTGCACTTCCATTTATAGACTTATAATCAATTTTATTCAAATTAAACTTTATTGATTGTCAAAGATAATAAAATTACTATGATATTACCGAAAGAAATCATTGACACACACATCAAATTTGATCCACTTTTCTGCAAAATGTAACATATATTGGAACAGTCTTTGTCATATTTTAGAAGAGCGCATGTGTTATTAAGATATTGTAAAAAGTAATTTAAATTTCATTCATTTCATTTTAAAAAAACTTTAGTACCTAAATAGAAGTATTAATAACAACATATATACAAATGGTAGTACATTTCTGGAAATAAAATGCTTATTGATGAAGGCTACGTAAATTGAATCGATTTGCAGTAACACTGTATGATGCTATCTTTGGTGGCACAATGGAGGATCAAAGATGATGTTTGAATACACAGGAACAATCTAAAAATCTTTTAAAGAACGTAATAACATGGTCATGATATCTAAGCATCTCCGACTGGTGCATATTTGAGTTCTTTTTTTTTAAATCATTGTCTTTAAGGGGTAGAGTGGGGCCACAATGAGAGATCAGAGTTCTACACAGAATATATAAAATATTACGGTTCATCGTCTCTCTGATCACTCATATAAAAGTTTGCCTAAAAGCTTATGGCTTTCCAAAAAGAAATCCAATATATAACTAAAACGCACACAATTACACCATACCTTGCGGGGCAAAATCTGACAAAAATGGCAGTTCAACTTAAAAAATTCATAAAGAATAATATTTATTCTTCCCAGTGAGAGTTACCTCTCTTAACAGGCTAGAGTTGGTGAACCTTAAAATCTTTTCAAAAGTAGCATGCCTAGGGCCACACTTTTTATGCAAACATTCTAAAGTGTTGATTCTGTGTATGATCTTCTTATTCTAGATAGTTCTATGTAGTTCTTTTTGGGCATTCCCAATTCCCAATCCATTCCCAATTTACATTTGTCCTACGTTGACCATCCTGCATAGATGTTGCATTTCATTTTGAGATGCGTACAAGCAGTCACACAGTCTTTGCATGCTGCAAGAAGCATGTGACCCATAAATTTTGGTGTGTTTTTGGGAGCAGATACCTATCCACGAGACCAGAATCATACTTCTTGTTTGTTTGTTTGTATGTTGTTTAACGTCCCTCTCGAGAATTTTTCACTCATATGGAGACGCCACCACTTGCCGGTGGAGAGCTGCAAATTTTGTCCTATACTCGGCACTTACGGCCATTGAGCAGTGAGGGGTCTTTTTCGTGCCAGCACCTACTGCGACACGGGACCTCGGTTTATACGGTCTCATCCGAAGGACCGGTCTCCACGTCCCACAGTGGGATTCGAACCCGCGACGTAAGGATCAACTCCTTACTTCGCGACTCTAGAGCAGACGCTCTAACCACTGCGCCACGCGGGCGACTCATCTATACTTATAAATTAATAAATTTTGCAAATAAACTCCGAAACGGGTGCACCAGAGTTCTTACTTAGTCCTCTAACAATACACTAGATGCAAGCTGATGTCCGTAAACTATATTTAGATTTCACTCGCATAGTAAGTATTGTACATTAAATTAAAAGTCTACTTTCATTTTCTATAAACAGCCATGAAATAGCTAAAACGTGAGTAAGGTGGCGTTTCCGGTTGGCGGATCTAAGTTACTGGCAATTTTTAATGAAACTGACAACAAGCAATCGTTTATTTATTACAGAAAACGTCATCACTGAATTATTCAATCAAAACTCGATTTAAATTATATAAAAGAAATAAGTTGTGATAACCGATTAAAAAGGGAAATGTGCAAAATATTTTCGTCATTCACCGATCTTTATATTGACGGAAGCTTCTAGAACATCATATAGCATCGAGCCCGATGTTAAGAAAAAAAACGAGGCGATTATAGCTACATGACCATAAAAAAAGCTTTTGTGTAAATGGTCATAATTGAAATAATGGTAAATCACTGATAACACTATAAGTTGTGAATATGATTATATGTCGAAAGACTATTACATATACATGTATGTAGTAGGTTTTCCTAATAAATCTTTCGGTAAAATTTGTATATATTCCTTACTGAGAGCATCGTGGCAACGAACCCGAAGTACAATTTGTTCTTCGTAATAAACTTGCTTACATGAAAAGAGAAAATTAATGAAAAAGGTATTGTTCAAATACAATTAAAGATGTGATATTTTCCGCTTTAATCAATGCACAGTTAATTTCTGAATACAATCTTTTATAGCTGCAATAATGTAGCCCTCTCCTTTTTTGAAAGGGGAGGGGGGGGGGCAGAGAGAGAGAGAGAGAGAGGCCAGAAAATATCAGATCAAAAAAAAAAAAAAAAAAAAATCGGAGAGAGCTACATTATTGCAGCTTAGTCTTTTGTATCAAATACTCAGCCTATTCATAGGGCGTTAAAAGCTAATTTTTACACAGGTACTTGGTTCTTGGTTTATAAATATGTATGTACCTATTATTGATAGGTAAATAAAAAAGTAAAATACATTTTTACATATCAATAAGGTACAAACATATTTATAAACCAAGACCCAAGTACCTGTGAATTTTTACACCCCCCCCCCCCCAATCAATTTATTAGTAAAATGTGCATATTCGTTGCTTTTATCCTTGACGGAAATGAAATAAGAGCATCTGAAGTACAATATCCATAACACAGTATAACAGGTTTCACAATGAACGTCAATTAATGAAATTGCTATTTTTCAAGTTAAAAAAAAAACAATAATAAAATAAAACAAACACAAAAAACGGGGGTTGGGGTGGATAGGTAAATCTACTTCCTGCGGGATTTGAACAAAGTATTTGTTCCTGCTATAAGCCTGTAGGCTGTCAGTAGAGAACTACAATATATTTTCTGTCGGTAGTGGTATAAATTCAATTCCCCGCGCTTGCGCGGGATTTCATCTAGTACTTCTTGATTTTCATCGATATTCATCTGTTATGTGCATTACATGGGATGCTACGGACGTTGTATGTAAGCAACATGTACATTTCCTGGTTGAGTGAATAAAGATTATGAGTTACTCTTTTTCCATTCACCAACTATTGTTCAAACAAAAGTTGGATAGTGCCGATAAGAATGCATGTTACAACTATTTACAAGCTAGGCATGCTGCATTTGACCCATATTTCCTGGATAAATGTTGATCAAGTTGAAATGTACAGAGCAGATTGATTGTATGATGAATGCAAGTCTTCATCTTGCATTTGTGATATAACTAAGGATGGATACAAAGACTTCAAATACTGCAGAATCTAGGACATTTGAATTTTAAGATAAGCAATAAATGAATGCAAGTCTTGCATCTTGCATTTGTGATATAACTAAGGATGGATACAAAAAGGCTGCAGATACTGCAGTATCTAGGACATTTAAATTTTAAGATAGCATTAAATCTACATTGACCACACTCACATAGCCATAATTGCACCTATGTGAATGCATTTCAGAAATGAAGCTTCAGATATTGCGATGCTTCAAGTTCTATACCAAAGGGTTCATTCTGAAGCAATAATTAGTCCAAGAAGGCCTAGGATTGCAAAGAGGAATATGATCACTCATGTAGTGAGTGCTTAACAAAACCTGTGTTTTACAAATGAAGGTTGAAGATAAAGATTTTTGGAGCATTCTGTTTTTCAGTAATTATTATGTACATGTATTTGAACAAGGTTGATTCCTCCGTATCAAAGTATTGTCGGCTAATTCGGTTTAAATTGACCTAGGGGTTCTAATGTTTTAAAGTAAAAACAACAAACATGGATAGCAATAGGTCACTCAAAATATCAAAGGTGACCTAGAATGCCGAAACAATAATTTGCACTTGTCAGTGGCGGTCACGTTTTCTACCTGAAATTGACCTTTTAATTTTTTTTTCAAGGATTGAGATAAACTGAACCTTGACCATAATAATAACATTATCTGTTTAATGGTTCAATAATCATGGCCATATTTAAGTTGTGGCAGACAAACAACATTAAAGAGTAAGAGGCCCAGAGCCTTAATGCTCACTGAGTCACCAAAGCCCTGCTTCATTAGCAGATATTAAGTTCTATTGGTCAGAGAACAGAAGAGCTTATGCGATAGTAAGGTGTCCGTCTGTCTGTAAACATTTTTTTCAAAATGCTACCCTTCCTACAGTTTTGCAACTGGTCCGATTTAAATATAACTTGGTACACAAGTAGACTACATTAAGATACATTTAATGCTTTTTATCATTTTTTTTTATTTCGATGAACGGTATTTTGCCAGGGTTACTGTAAGAGAAATTTCTGTGAAATTCATTCAAAATGCTTCTCCTCCTACAGTTTTGAATTGATCTCAATAAAACTTTCTACACAAGTAGACTACACTAAGATACATAATATTCTTTATATAATTTTTTTTTGATTTCGATGAATGGCGTTGCATGCCATGGTTACTTAAAATAGAAATTTCTGTGAAATCCATTCAAAATGCTACTTCTCATACATCTTTGATGTTTTTTTTCAATAAAAATTTCTACACAAGTAGACTACACTAAAGATAAGTAATATTATATATCGGTTTTTTTTTTATTTCGGTGAACGGTTGTTTTTAATGAATGGTGTTGCCATGGTCACAAAAAATAGAAATTTCTGTGAAATTCATTCAAAATGGTACTCCTGCTACAGTTTTGGTCTGATTTTAAATAAGTCTTGGTACACAAGTAAACTACAGAATAAGATCCATAATTCTGTATATCGGTTTTTGATTTTGATTAATGGCGTTACCATGGGGCCAAAATTAGAAATTTCTACGCAATCCTTTCAAAATGGTCTTCCTCCTACAGTTTTAGTCTGATTTTAAATAAAACTTTGTTGTAGACAAGTAGACTACAGTATAAGATATATAATTATTTATCGGTTTTTGATTTTGACAAAGGTGTTGCCGTGGATACTAAAAATAGAAATTTCTGTGAATTTCTTTTAGAAGGCTACTCCTCCTACAGTTTTAATCCAATTGCAATAAAATTTGTCTTAAAGAGAATAAACCAAGATATTATTCTATTCATTGTTGTTGCCACAGTTTCAAGTCCAAGAGCTACTGTACTCCTCCTTTGTTATACATACAAACCAGTTGAGTTACAGTCTCATCAGAGACTTCTGGTTCTCCATATATTCCTTTGTAAAACTTTGATTACATATTGTGGCCTCACCCTATCCCCGATGCCATGAATTAAATAAACTTAATTCAACACTACCTGAGGATGTTTCTTTATAAATATAACTAATCATAGCTTTGCTGTTTTTGAGAAGATTATAAAAGATACTTTACTATATACCCCTACTCAATATTTCATGTGAACTTTTATGACCCATTGCGACCCATCCTGCGGTTTTATTTGAACAAACTTGAGTTTAAACTATACTTGAAGATGCTTACATACAGTGTATAAATATGACTAATCATGGCGCTTTTCTGTTTTTGAGAAGACTTTTCTAATATATCAAACTTTGTGGCTACACCCCACCCCCTGGGGGCATGACTTGAACAAATTTGAATCTACACTATTTAAGAATACTTCTATATGAATACGACTAACAATTGGTTTGTTGTTCTTGAAAATTTCCCCTATAAATTGATAAATTCCTACGTTAAATTTTGATCGCTTATTGTGGCCCAATACTACCCCGGAGTCACGATTTAAACAAACTTAAAGCTACACTCTGTAATGATGCTTTCACCTAATTTAAGTTTCATCCTCTCACGCCCAATGGTTCTTGAGGAGAATTTTCACTAATTCTGAATTACCTCTCCTTGAAAGAGGACTTGGCCTTTCATCTTAACATGAATCCTCTTTACCCAAGGAAGCTTTGTAACAAGTTTGGTTGAAATTGGCCCAGTGGTTCTGGAGAAGAAAATGAAACAGGGAAAAGTTAACACCGACGTCACCGAAAGACAAACTTTGATCAGAAAAACTCACTTGAGCCTTCGGATCAATTGAGCTAAAACTGTCTTTAATAATTAAAACTGGGACATAGGAATATCAACATTTTCATCATCACTACTGTACTAAGAAACTTAACAAAACATTGCGCCATGATTCTGGATTGACAGTTTGAAAATCAGACACCGTGTCGCCGGCTCTCATTATCAATATCTGGAGAACGTTATGAACTTCCTTTTTTTTTTTTTTTTAATATTTTCATGATTATAGCTACAAAGGACACGATTTCTTATGATAGACAGATGGATTGTTAATGTGTATTAATTATTTAAGTAGTCGAAATGAACTGGCATAATGAAATAAATTTCAGATTTCAAGTACATTTACTTTGTTCTTGTTTCTCTTGTTAGAAAAAGGGGTGCATTAGGTGCAATTGCACCCCTCTACCATAAAAAAATTTCAAAAATATTTTTAAAACAAAATAGTTTCATTATTCATCTGTTGAAAACGATTTGTTTACTTAATTATGTGCTCCTTTGTTAGCCGGCCTATTTTTTATTATGAAGCAGATTTTATTATAGAACTTTTACATCAGAAGAAGAAAACTCTTGCCACCATTTTCCCATTTAAATTTAAAAAAAAGTTTTATCAGTTAACAATATTGATTTTCATTCATTCGTCGACACGATATATCCCAGGGAACACGAAATAAAAGACACCACAGAGTCTGCCTTATCCTTTCCATATTCAGATGTTTTACTAACTATAACCATATACTAGCAATTAAACTATATGACAAACAGGTTGACATCATATTATCCATCAACTTTCCCTGTTAATATAGTAATATTCTACTACCATGCAGTGTCACCTGCGTATGGTGTTTATGTTTCTAGACTGATTCGGTAGATAACATTCTTTGAGAACAATAATTTTTTTAAACCGAGGCAGGATACTGACGAATTAATCAATGGATCTTGTGACTTGAAATAAGAATTTCGCAAATTCTATCGTCGTTATTATTATAATGACCTTGTCTGTAAATACAACTTATCATTGTGTCGTATTTTGACTAATTTTGACCATGGATTACTTCCATTACCTGATCAATACAGATGGTTACATTTGACAGACAGGGAATGCTTACTCCTCAAAAGCACCTGATCCCATCTCTGGTGTTTCCATGGGTCCATGCTTTTGCCCTGTTCAGAATTCTTATTCTTTACGGGTTTTATTTGATTGATCACTGTTCGTTATCTTCACCTTTTTCATTATAAGAATTAGAAAATAGACATTTTTAGACAACTAGGTAGTCAAGATAATTATGCCAGCGTAAATTGTTGGTCTTAGACGTAAATCAATTGGAAAATCGGGACCCAGGCACTTAATATCTATAGAGATTTAGATGAAAATATATCTGTTGACTTATTAGTTTTCTTTTAGCTATTTGCCCCTATATGTCTGTTTCCTCTCAATTCTGAAGTTATCCTTTTCTTTTGCATATCCTTTGTACAGAAAAAAGGACAATACCAAAATATTCTTTCAATTTGTCCGGTACCTGGAAGATCCACTAAGCATTCTCTTTCGTGAATCAAAGGAAGCTGCGTAATTTCCCCCCTTTAAATTATTCATAAACGTCTTTGAGAAGCACATGCTACATGTACTTGTATAAACCCTAATGATAACCTGTCGCAGGCAATGGAGAATGTTGTAAGTTATTGATAATTTTAACGAATAAATAAAGTTTTTGCCTGTTTTGAAAAAGAGAAAACAGTTTTATGAAATGCTTTGTATTGCATTAACATTTTAATAGGTTTGGAGGTATGACTAGATTTTAATTTATTTCGATATTTCCTGTTTCCTTTAAATCCTTTAGCATTTAGTACGATAGAATTACAGACAGAATCGCCATTATATAATATCTCGTGATATATAAATGTCTTCATTTAAAAGGGTGAAGCAGTGCGATTTTCCTCACAACTACTAGAATGCATCCTATTTAAACTTTTTCACTCTGCAGTTTACATGCATGTGCTGTTAGCGAGTTTACGTCACAACGATACTCTGAAGGAAACCATACGTATTTAGGGAGGTTTAATGTGAGAACTGTTTACTTTCAAAATAATATTTGGATTATGAATTGAATTACTTGGTTCTTGACATTTTCATGCTCTCAGCCACACTGAAACTGCACATATGTTTAATGTAATTTTAAATTGAGTATTTTTTATCTTCCGATAGTTCTATATAAGAAAGTTGTTTCTTTAATCTCGAGGATGGTTTTGAATAGTCTATTGTCTTGTCTGTAAGATTCCATTAATGCATAAATGATATACCATAGGGTTTAAAATAATTTCCAAATCAAAGAAATAATACGAATGAATTTATTTTATCATTTATATGAAAGCAACATCTATGTACATATGTTTCTCATAATTCATATTTTTTAATACAAAAATTTAGCTGTACTGAATTTTTCTTGTATGTTATTCGAGGCATCGAAGTGCATATAATTAAAAACACATTCTTTCAGACGTGACCTTTGTAAAACACAATTTCTGAAATTTTTGCTTAGAGACTTGTGAAAGTGGTCGCTTGTACTGTTTATACACTGAATAAGAAGTATCGATTAAATTATCTTTATGTAGAGCGACATGTCTTTTGTGTAATTTATTATGTTTATTTTGAACGTCCCTTCGAGAATTTTTCACTCACATGAAGACCTGTACTCGGCACTTACGGTCTTTAAGCTGCGAGGGATCGTTTTATACTCCACGCAACAAGTTGCGTGGGGTATAATGTTTTTGACCCGTCCGTCAGTCAGTCCGTCCGTCAGTCCCGTTTTTTTTTTTTTTTTTTTTTTTTTTTTTTTTTTTTTGTCAGCGCAACTCCTCTTAAACCGCTGCTCTGAATTTCGTCAAACTTTGCAGATATTTTAGGCACCATTATTTTTCTGGGAATTTTGGCACTTTTCAACTTAGATTTTTTGCCATATGTTGAATATAGAGATGAACGGTGTCATTCGAAGGATCGGTCTCGATTCGAAGCCGCGACGTATGGATCAACTCCTTACACCGCGAGTCAAGAGCAAACACTCTAACCACTTTGCCAAGCGGGCGACACTAGTGATTTATAAAACAGAATAATGTTTTCCAATCCTATTCTTTTCATTTTCTTACTTTAATCTTGTTCACATTTCCCTCCTCTGAATATTTGTCCTCTGTATATATTGCTTTAGCTAATATGGAGTGGTCTTTGTCAATCTACAATAAATTAAATACCAGGATGAGTATGCGATCATTGTTATTGCACTCCTTAGTGTATACGTGTGTACATGCTGAAATTGGTTCTAAGGGTCTGAGTAGACTGCACATTGCTTTCGAATTTATGTAGAAATTCGTTTGCAAAGGTCTGCCTTCTTGATTTGCATTCTTTTTTGAAATGTATACCTTACTCAACACTTTAAAACGTTTAGTTAAAAGAAAGGGGGAGGGGTAAACTTAAGTTGTACAAAATTGTACTTGCGAAAAATGCGAGAATACAGTGGCTAGGCTACTTTATAACGAACAAATAAGAACCAAAAGTCTCTGTTTTTAAAAGGGAAAAGATTTTTGGATATAGAATTGTATAGAATTTAAAGAACACAGGCCATTAGAAAATATTGTGTTAAATTGGACTCGATTTGCAGTCGAGTAAGGCGATTATTAATTAATAAAGAAAAATCTGTGTACGTCTTCATCACTAGAAATTTGAGTGAATTCATTTCATAAGTCAGGAAAGTGATAATACAATGAATTTAATATTTACCATTCTATTATGGTATTAGACGTTCTAAATACAGAGTGTCTTATGTCTGTGCAGCATGATTCGCAAGGTAGAAATCTTCAAGTTTAGAATACACAATAAATTAGCAATATGGATGATATTTGATTATGGAATTATAAGATGAACTACTGAACCTAGTGTCAACGCCCATATGCGAATTATTGCCAGTTTTCTTGCATTCAGATGTGTTACAAAGAAAATATTGGCATTTATTGGCTAATTTATAAAATAATAATATTAAAAGTTTAGTCCAGACTTTTAATTTGGGTGGCAACCAAAAAAATACAATCCAGGAGCAGTTATCCCCCGACCCCTACATCAGTGCCAATTGTGCTTTTCATCACTCTTACTTCTCATCCCAAAGTTGAAATCATGTCTCGCAAATGCAAAGAAACCAAATTCTATCTATAATAGCAAGAAACAAGAGACTCAAGATGAAATTTCAACAGCGCTTTTCATCCGTCCTAGATCCTTCTCAAGTAATTGCATGGAAATTTAAAAAAAATCTCTTTTAAGAAAAGGAAGCCACTACCCTTGATCCAGTGACTTCCAAACCACAGCAAAGCTCCTCAGCAGGTCTATACTTCATGCAAAGTGGTCCCATCCCTTGTTCGGGAAACAGGATTTAAACAATAGTATCTAAATCCTTTATAAATTATTACTCTCTTGCTTCGTCATTTCTGTTCAGTAGGTTTATAGAGAATATTTTTCATAGCCTATGCTTTCTTCAGCACTCTTTGATCATCTCCCATTTGGGACTAAATATGGCCCATCATTAGAACAAACCTGAAAGAGCTTTCTTTTGGGTTGTGCTCAGATGAATTGAAATTGATGGAGTGGGTTTAGAGTAGAAAGTTTAAAAAGAAAATGTTAGCAGGAACAAAGTTTCAGGAAATTCAGTGCAGGAGTTATGCTGACAAACTGTTATATAAATTCCTCAGTGATTTCGATTTGTAAATGAGTGTAAGTCCATGTCCAACACATGACAATTTACACATTTAAATAATTGATGGAAACAACATTATGATATAGTCATATGAATTTGTTTATATACTGTACTTGTGAAATTATTTAAGAAAAAGCACCAATTTGAGGGTAGGTGGGTGAGAACTATCCAAGATTTTGTGTGTGTGTTAAATCATTAATATTTTGATCTCAAAATCAATAGGGGTCTATTTCACATAAAATTTCATTACAAAAGCTGATTTCAGTGGATTTCCTTATTACCTAGCTGGAAAGTTTCTTCAATAATAGGCAAAACCCTTAGGGCAAAAATAATGGAATCGGAATTTCCTGGTCATATGCACATCTACAAACTGTGTACTAAATATCTGCAAAGTTTGACCAAATTCTGTGCAACGGTTAAAGAGGAGTTGCACTGACAAACTGTTCATCTCTATATTTAATATATGGCCAAAAATCTTAGTTGAAAAGTGCCGAAATTCCCAGAAAAATAATGGAATCGGAATTTCCTGGTAATATGCACATTTACACACTGTGTACTAAATATCTGCAAAGTTTGACCAAATTTTGTGCAACGGTTTAAGAGGAGTTGCACTGACAAACTGTTCATCTCTATATTCAAGATATGGCCAAAAAGCTAAATTGAAAAGTGCCGAAATTCCCAGAAAAATAATGGAATCGGAATTTCCTGGTAATATGCACATCTACACACTTTGTACTAAATATCTGCAAAGTCTGACCAAATTCTGTGCAACGGTTTAAGAGGAGTTGCACTGACAAACTGTTCATCTCTATATTTAAGATATGGCCAAAAATCTTAGTTGAAAAGTGCCGAAATTCCCAGAAAAATAATGGAATCGGAATTTCCTGGTAATATGCACATCTACACACTTTGTACTAAATATCTGCAAAGTCTGACGAAATTCTGGGCAGCGGTTTAAGAGGAGTTGCGCTGACAAACTGTTTATCTCTATATTTAAGATATGGCCAAAAATCGAAGTTGAAAAGTGCCGAAATTCCCAGAAAAAATAAAGGAATCGGAATTTCCTGGTAATATGCACATCTACACACTGTGTCCTAAATATCTGTAAAGTTTGACGAAATTCTGTGCAGCGGTTTATGAGGAGTTGCACTGACAAAAAACAGGATTGACGGACTGACTGACTGAATGACGGGTCAAAAACAATATCCCCCCCCCCCCCGCAACTTGTTGCGTGGGGTATAATAAGACACGCTGAACAAGTTTCAATTGAAAATCCTCAATAAGCTTTTGGTTATATGCAAGCTTAAACTCGCACAATGTTTTAGGTGAAACATATTCTCCGTTGTGTTCATTGTTACTTTTTTCAGTCCATCTACTAAACTTTCGAATCACTACAACATAACTAGAATGTTTCAAGGAACGCTTGAGTCGCCTGCAGCTGCTTTGTAACATCATTAAAGATGCATATAAATATATAGCATTATACTTCATGCATTTTCCTAAAAAAAATCCATGGATAGATGAGTCATGAAATTTAAATGATAAGAAATACCTAATAATAAATTCATTATTTGATTATACTAGGTTTAATCCATCAAAAGCGATTCCAGACTGTCTTTACTGCAATTGTTGGTCTCCAACCTTATTATCATTTAAAAATTTCAGTTTGTTTGGTAACTGTATATCATACAGCTTCAAAGTACAGTATTATAAGCTCAAAAACATGCGATATAAAAGCTAATTCTCAGAACCCTGTCTCAAAAAATTCGAAACATGCAAGTTAAATTAACCATCCAAAGTATTTTTGCAAAGAAGGTCAAAGGTCAAGTCATCAGTACTTTTCATATTTTATGATAAACTGCACATTCTAAATAGCATAAACTTACATCTAAAATGTCAAAAAAATATGCTGTATCTCGACACTGAACTATTTTGAAAAGTCATAGGTCAAGTTCAAGGGTCAGAGGTCGGTAACCATGGTAATTTACCAGACCCCCAGTGCCAAGCAATATGTGTGCAAAATATAAAATCCATACCTCGTACAGTTTTCAAGATATAGGGTGTGACAGACGGACGGACTGACAGACGCCGGGTAAAGTGATTCCTAAGGTCGCTATGCTCTTCAAGCGGCACAAAAATGTTAATCTAAAGTTTGAAGTCTACTTTTGCTACTGTAATATGGTTTTGAAGACTATAACCACACTGAAAGGTTGATTTAAAAATTAACCAAACTCAAGAACTTAGGAACGACTGAACAAAGGGGCAGTTATTCAATGTTTAATTTGATCACATGCTATAAACGCATTTCTCAATGTATACCAAAAAAGACCAGGCATAATGTATAAAACCCATAAAGTAACTTCATATGTAAAGGAATTAAAAAGTGGGGATAACTATCAGCAATAAATCTCACAATCCCAGTAAAGAATACGAACACGAATCGAGCAAAAAAGAGGTGGGAGGAAGTGTCCATGAGGAGTAAGCATCCCCTGTCGAACGGTCACACCTTCTGTATTGATCAGGCAAATTAAGTAATAATCAATACTATGTGGTATTTAAAAATGATCCAACAATTATTAAGATATATGTCAGAATACGAAGCAACGATAGGTTGTATTTGCAAACAAGATAATTACAACGACGGTCATCATAGAATTTGCGGAATGCTTGCCTTAAACCAGATACATGTAGTTGAAAACCCTGTAGTTTCAACTTATTTCTCAGTTGCCTAGCTCGGTTTTAAAAAAAGATCGTTATCAGAACATGCTCTTGCATATGGAATCCATCGAGAGACCTCAAAAAACTGAAGTTATCCCATTTGTTTTCAAGTTTAGCTATTAGTTGGACGTTCACGTCTATATTCAATTAAACATCTTAGTAATGTATGAAACAGATGTAGCAGACCATTTATTACCTTAATTCGAGCCTACAGAGATATATAAAGTTGACATAGGAATGAAAGTATCCCGTTAATTGATAAAACGTCGTAGATATATCGAAATATTAACTTGAAAGCCACAGCAAGAGTTTTTTTTTCTCATGTAGAAGTTTTTGAATGTTAATTTTGAAAAAAAATTCTGCTTCATAAGAATATTGAAACATTAAGGTGCACATAAAACACATCGGATTTCCAACAGATTGTTGGAAGACCAGATCTCCAATGAGTACCTAGATATTGTCAATGAGAAACCGAAGCATCTTTTTAATATCAACCTCGGAAGACTTGTTGTGTAGAATCGGGATGATTTTAACAGTGTGATTTTGTAGACATCAAATCACAACTATGAGAATTTACATTTTTATTGAGGAAGCTGTTGTTTATGAAAGCCAAAAAGCCTGGTCTTAAATTTTTCGTTTGGAATGAAACGAATGGTTTATGAAGCGTTGGAAAGACATAGGTTCTGATGTTACAAAATTTTGTGATTTTGAATTTTTATGTATATCGACTACTTTAAATAAAATGTAAGAAGTCTTTAATGTTTTCTGATATATGTTGTACACAAACAGGACGTACAGATCGATAATTAAGGAAAGGCAGAAAACACTCCTTCCAACTTCTTCAGATGATTTAATTAAGGAACAGTGATCAACATTAACACGGCTACTAGTTCAAACCTATGTGCACTTAATGACACTTGAAACACTGTAAAGAATGTCACGATTTTATTGATTTCCTCAAACAGGGGTTAATTTAGATGTATCATTACACAATCATGCATGGAAAACCTTATTAAAACACGTATCCAAGGTTAATCTATGTATGGAGAAGTCCCTTCCATCATTTTGATCTTGTGACGAAAAAGTGTGCTTCCGTGCATTAGATATCAAGGCATCATGAAATGCAATCCGATGTGCAAAAACAAAGCAGGAGATTTTTATTGTCTAGTGCTCATCTTTCATCTATTCCATTAGAGTCCTTAATCCTCTTAATGAATTTTCATGTTTGTTTTCACCAAAATTAAAAGTATTTTATGTCGATAAACTGCAAGAAGGGGAAGCAAAACTAATTTTAGTTTTTATCTTAAGGTTTCAGAACTTTTATTCAATTTCAGATTTATACTTATTCGCAGATATTTATGTGATTTATACACATGACAGGTTTGCAACGTCATTGTTATTATTAATGAAAGCAGGGCGAATCGAACACTAAACACGCGTTCATTTATGCCGAGTATATTAAGCTTCAAACGCTAACTTTTAGATTTTCGTGGTATTTAATATAGCATTGTTGTTGCTGATACAGTTGAAAGGCTGTTTAAGACAGAAATTTCACTATTAAAATACACCAAAAAGTTTAGGGATATGATTGTTCGTATGTTGTTTTTCGTCCCGTTCGAGAATTTTTCAATCATATAGAGATGTCACCATAAACCGGTGAAGGGCTTCAAATTTAGACCTTTAATCGGTACTCAGGGCCATTGAACAGTGAGGGTTCTTTATCTTGCCAACGCCTACCGTGACACGGGGCCTCGGTTTTTAAGGTCTCATCCGAAGGACCCGCAACTTTCACTTCAAAGTGCCGAGCGCTTGGCGAAGGAAAAAGAAATGAGGTAATTTAATATCTGTTACTGATGAAAAAGCGAGCTCTATATTTTAGATTATTTCAGTTCAGAAACCTTCAAGCAAAAAAGAAGGTTTCATAGAATGTTTTCTTTGTGATAGCATAAAATCTACATGTATTTTTTTTTAGTTTTAGGAAACGTAATAAGGCGTTTCTTATAATCGTGAAATGTCAAAATATCTATGATTTGATCCATATTTGCACAAACTTCGGGGTGATCATCGCTTGAATTCTTTGTTTCAAGTATTTAAAGGTATATTGAAAACAATTTTAATGAATGTGAAGGGGTGATCAAAAAGTTCGTGAGCTAATTGAATTACTTAAATATAAGAAATAAAATTAGGTTTCAGTCTTCATTATTTTTTAAAGTAGCCCTTTCCGATTTTAATGCACATCTGCCACCGTTCTGCCCATGCGTGAATCACGTGATCCAGGCAGTCACGTGACATGTTCCGTATCGTCCTGTTCACAAAAGCTAAAAGATTTGTTCGAGTCATATTTCTTACCATGCAAGTTATTTTTTTTTATAACAAGAACAGTCCATTTGTCAGAAATAGCGAAATTCGGCAATAGGATGGGTGGATAAGGATATCATTTCCCAGAATGAGCATGGTAACCAACAAAACTTCATGATAAACGTGTTGACTTCAACTTTTCTATCGTCAACTTCCCTTACTTATGTAGCAATTTACCCTTATCACCTGCATATGGAGTTTACATCTCCAAGTTGATTCGATACGCAAAAGCACGAGTAATTTCTAAAACGAGACAAACTATTGACAAACAAGTTGATGAAACAAACAAGAATATTAATACTCTCATTTGAAGTCAACAAGTTCTATGGTCGGTATAATGACCTAGTCAGCAAATACAATCGATCATCAAGCCGAATGCTGACTGACGTTTTTCATACTAAGTATTAGGCCATTATTTGCACACTGAATTAGCCTCGGATTTTCTGTTTGCAAGATCATGATAGAGCACAAGGCGGGAGTGACCGGTCGACAGGGGATGCTTGCTTCTCCATGGCACCTGATCATACCTCTGATGCTTTTAGAGGTCCGCGTTTGCTCTGCTTCATATTTGTAATGTTCCAATTGACTTCTGAGCTTCATTACTGTTCGTTATTTCCATATTTCAAATAGTCTTTTCCACATAAGCCCTTTCACCATACATAAAACGATATGAAATAAACTTTGGCTTATTTTTACAGAAATTATCATCAAACATTAAAATCTCATCATTTCCAAACATTTTTTATGTCAGACTATATATATATATATATATATATATATATATATAAAACTTAAAACATTCCGATATGACAAATTTTGTCCAAGCATTCTGCTATGTAAGTAACTCTTGAGTTCAACTACTATATTGACAGATTCAAAATATGCAGGAATTTACAATGTAGATTTCATTTCGGCGATTTCTATCAAGTTCGCGAAGTAGTTGTTATTTCAAGATCAAGAGATTTACCGAGTTAGCTGTGTACTATGTACGTTACTGACGACAAGCAAACGGAAAATCATGGATCTCTTTCCAAAGTGAGGGCCATTTTGTAATGTCACATTCCTGTTGACTTTGATATTGTCAATGTACTAGTTGAACTAGATATCTTTCAAAGCAGATTTAAAAAAAGAAAAGATCTGTTGATCAAACTCAGTTGAAGGCCGAAGAATTTATGTATTTTGAGATATAAAGAGGGATGACGTAGGTACCGTGGGACAGACTTTATGCAATCATTCTTTCTAAATATGTTCAATTTGTTATAATCACTTCTCTCGGATGGGCATGGTATAAAATTTATTGGAAATTTGTGTCAGAAAGAACAGATCAATTATATTAGCGTTGTGGCACATGGTCTTTTTAAATATTTTATCGTAGACCTTTCCAGATCATTTTCTGATTGGAAAATGAGCCAAAGATTATTAACGGATAGAACACGTTATTTATTTATTGAAAGAGCAAAGGCATCAAATTCCGAACTTCAATGCATTACACAAAGATTGTGAAGCAATGATGCATATAATTTTGTTTATTTTTCAGAACACGCTTCTTGGGTTTTGAATTTTAGTACAATATGGATTTGGTTAATACATTTAATTATTATGCCTCCCTTTGAAATAGGGAGGGCATATTGCTTTGCTGCTGTCTGTCGGTCGGTCCACCAACAGTTTCCGTTCATTTTCTTCGCAGAGGTTGCACATACTGAAATGAAATTTGGTACACAGATTTTTCATAAGAATAACTATGTCAAATTCTGTTTTGGGTACGATCGAGCAATTTTTGACAGAGCTATGTCCCTTGGACTTAGAAAAAATCCAGTTATTTGAAATCCGTTCATTATCTCAGCATGAAATATCATGAGAAAAGTGTTTTAGCCAAAGATGTGATGTAGAAGACTATTTCTGGTTGATGCATCTCGGATAGTAGCGGTAGATGACCCCTATTGATTTTAAGTTCAAAAGGTCAATTTTGTTTCCATGAACACTGCCCATAATGTATACTGCCCACAATAAAGGCTTGTGCACCCTATGATGTATGTCCAGGGGGGGGGGGGGGGGAGAGGAGGCATAAGTGTTTCACAAACATGTCTTGTTTTTGTGTTATCACCGTTTGGTGTAAATAAAACTTTTCAATCACCATTGTTCGTGGAGAATCAATTTTTTTTTTGCAATTTCGCAGGTCATTCTTATATGTATACCAACGTTCCCCAAGCGATGTTTTTTTCAGTGTTTTCGTCCATGGGTTTTCTGTGTAATGCAACCCACGAAATTACGTCGCACGAAACAGTACAATTTTGAAAGCCAAGGAACAATGACCTCCACGAATTAAAATGATCCCACAGTATTTTGTTTGGTGTGTTATCAAAAGACAAAATTAATGAGTTTTGAAGTAAAATATTAAACCCTATCTTGTCATATGCATACATGATATCCATTTAGGATATCTCTCATTTCTTTAAAAATGCAATGTCCCCTAAAATTCATAGTAGATTTATAGCATATAAGAACTGAAATCGGTTGTATATCGAATAATATTGTTGTCAACTTATATAGCATCTTATCAACACTATAAATTCTACACATTATTCTCTCTTATGTAAAATGTTAAACCTATTCCTTGCTGTTTGAAATTCAGACATTCATATTACCTTCATCAATCGTATGAGACGATGCTCTGTGTGCCGAAGATCTGTTCCAAAATTTACTGCTGTTTTCGATGATATTTATTGCATCTGTCTTGTGTGTTATGTGATTTGTAACTGTCTCTAAGGTCTCCCCATCATTCTAATCTAGCAAATATTTCTTGTGTCAAGTGATTATGAAAATCAAAAGGAATACCAATGCATTCTTTAAAAAAAAGAAAGAAGTAAAGCGTTTTATTTATAACGGAATATGTAAAAAGTGCTTCAAAAACAACATTAATTTGTTTCTTTTCAAGGAGTTATCAATCATCCCAAAGAATTTAAATGGAATAAGTGTCTAAAAGCATACACGGTATCTCGATTTTTTTTTTATTTGCCATTTATTGTCTGACATCTGCATTTTTAAAAAACTGTTTAGCTACGTTGATAATCATAGAGAAATATTACAGGCAGGAAAAAGTTCATTGTGAATATAAAGTAAATTGTGCTCTGTTGTTTACAATAATGATACTTGTGTCAGGAATAAGCTTGTATTGAATGTTTACTTAATTTATGGTTCATATTTTCATTTAAAACATGCAACATATAAATTCTTTACCAACCATATTTACAAGTTGAATATTATTTCGCTTAGAAATGTTAGAAAGGACTTACAACTTAAATTAAATGGAATATATTTTTGTGTAAACGTTATTGAGTTCTTACAAATTTATTAGACCAATACGATTACTTACCTTCATATCTGAAGCATTATTATAAAACATCAATAGCGATATGCAAACCAATCTTTTTTCTTCAAGGCTCAGCTGTGATTTCATGACATTTTGGTCTAGTATTTAAGTAAGAAAACATTTGTCTATTGCGTAATCGAAGATTGGGGGCATATAGTTTTTGCTCTGTCCGTCTGTCCGTTTGTTTGTCCGCAAAAACTTTAACCTTGCCCATAACTTTTGATTGGTTGGAGCTATGGTTTTTATATTTAAAATGTGTATTCTTTGTGTGAAGACCTTTCTTTGGGTATCAACATATTTGACCTCTTGACCTTGGAGTATGACCCACTTTTGTAAAATTTTACCACACTATAACATTGGCCATAACTTTTGAACGGTTAGGGCTAGGGCTCTCATACTTCACAGGTGTATTCCTTATGATAAGACCTTTCCTTGGGTGTAATGTTTTTGACCTTGGAGTTTGACTACTTACAAAAATCTTTAAACGTGGCCATAGGTTTTGAATGTTTGGAGCTATATATACAATGATGGGCTTTCATATTAGACATGTGTATTCCTTGTGACAAGACCTTCGTTTGAGTACCAACAATTTTGACCCTTTGACCTTGATCTTGGAGTTTGATCTACTTTTGGACAACTTTAAACTTGGCCAGAATTTTTGAACAGTTGGTGCTAGACCTTTCGTATTTCAGAGGTGTATGACTTGTGACAAGTCCTTTCTTTGGGTAACAACAAATTTGATCTCTTAACCTTGGAATTTGACATGCATTTGAGCTGCCATACTGGGGCATCAGTGTTTCACAGACACTTCTTGTTTAATTTTACATTCTTAAATTCGCGTATAATCAAACAATTACTACAATGCTTGGTGCATACATGTCTAAGTTGGTCCGGTTTATTCTCTTCTGTCGGGTACTTGCAAATCGGAATTCGAAAACTGTTTGCCCTTTTTAGTTCTGAAAAAAGTCCATAATTTAAAAACTTATGCCACATTAATAAAAAGAAATATTTATGTATCTTTTCAGTTTATTTCAAACTCACCCAGAAGTGCAAGATGCCTTTTTGCCGTTCCAGCAACTTTCAAAAGAAGACATGGAACACAGCGCCATTCTACGGTCACATGCTTTGAGGGTTATGGGAACTGTAGAAAAGTGCATAGGCAGAATAAAAACTCCCGAAAAATTACATAACCTTATGCACGAACTGGGAGAGAGGCATACGCACTACAATGCAAGATACGATTTTGTTGACGTAAGGATTATATGGTGTGCATGACCTAGTAATTAATCTTAATTCAGTCAAAAGTTTTGAAGGATTTCGTCCGAAAAGCTACGAATAAACGTATACATGTACAACAATCCATGTATACAGTAGTTTAAACTACTTAGGAGCTATCTTTCCTCTGCATGTGGGCTGTCCATTTCTGTTATAGAAACAGCCTATAAATAGATTTATATTCTTGCAATTTTTTCAAAGTATTTGCATTGAGAAGAATAGATAAACCATACTTTTAATCGACAGTAGTGAATTTGAAGTTTTTACTTCCAAAAAAAAAATTTATTAGCCAGTAATTTTGAACAGGTCTTAATTTATTTATCCGGTTCTTAACTTGCTGAAGTAATTGTTAATTATTTGAAGGGTGTAACTAATCTCTCAAGATGTAAATAAGGTATTATACATGTACATGTATGTATAGTATGTATTTAGAATTCCGTGGTCAGAAACGAAGATTCTGAAGTAGGTCATATGTAATACAAAGAATAGTATAAAGGCGAATTTTCAAACTTAGCCTGTACTAATGATCAAAATCATCAATAACCTAAGGCAAGGTTTTAACTAAGGACGGAACTGTTCAGAGCTGCAACTTTAAAATTCATCGTAAACATGTTCAATGCAGGACTAGAATTGCTTTCTTAATGAGAAAAATCATAATACATAAATATATCAATATGTTGATTGTTTAAAAAAACTAATTTTGGAGTTAAACGCCCAGACAGAAGAGAATCATTTCATTAGAAATAAAACTCGTTATAAGCTATTTTTTTTTAAATTTAAAATTCGACTTATGCTAGGGATCTACACAAATATGCACAGTAAGGTTCTTAAAGTTAGTGTTTTTATTCATTTTTTTTAATCTTTACAAATTTTCAACTTAATTCTTATGATCTTTCAATACCATATTATTATTATACCCTGCTAAAAGCGAGGGAGGCAGGTATAGGATGGGGGTGTCCGTCTGTCTGCCTGTACGTCCGTCCGTTACATTTTGGGGTGCCCATTTTTTATCCGCAACTTTCTCCTACATTTGTATACCACTGAATAAAACAATGAGACATTCACAGAATCTTTATTACATTGTGCACCTCCTACTTTACTTTTTGATCGGATACATATTTGAGCTTTCCATTAGCAAAACCTGGACACTGACATTCTATAAATAATAATGGTGGATACCCATCTCTTATCCACAACTCCTCCTAAATGAAATATATAGAGATAACGAACAGTATTCAAGCTCAAAAGTCCAGTATACAATACAAAATAGGAGCAGAGCAAACACGGACCTCCAAACATCGGAGGTGGGATCAGGTGCCATGGAGGAGTGAGCATCCCCTGCCGACCGGTCACACCCGCCGTGTGCTCCTTGTCATGATCGGGAAATAACGGAAAAATCCGTCGACAATTCAGTGTGTAAATAATGGCCTAACAATTAGTATGAAAAACGTCAGCATTTGACTCAATGATAAATTGTATTTGCTGACAAGGTCATTGTATCGACCAAAGAACTTACGAAATGATGACTTTAAACGAGACAGCTGATACTCTTGTTTCATCAACTTATTTGTCAATAATTTACCTCGTTTTAGAAATTGTACATACGTAGAGCATGCTCTTGCGTATCGAATCAACTGAGAGATATATACCCCGTATGCAGTTGATGAAGGTATATTGCTGCATAAGTAAGGGAAGTTGACGATTGAAAAGTTAAAGTCATCACGTTTATCATAAAGCTTGGTTGTTAGATTACCATTAACGTCTTTTTCAAGTAAAATATCCAAATATGAAACAGATGTGTCAGACTCTGTGGTATCTTTTATCTCAAGTTCACCAGGATATATCGTATCGACATAAGAATGAAAATAGCCATTGTTGATTGACAATACGTCGTCGATATATCTAAATGTCGAGTTGAACGCCACAGCAAGTGTTTTCTTCTTTTCACGTACAAGATTTTGGACAAATTCTGCTTCATAGGTCTGCTAATAACGGGGCCTAAACCAAATTTTAATGAACTGTTTCACAGAATCTTTTTACATACTTGTAGTGCCATTATGAATCACACATTTTACTTTTTGATTGAATCCATATTTGGAATTTTCCATAGCAAAACTTAGACACTGACATTCTTTCTATAATATGTTATGGGGTACCCATCTCTTATCTGCAACTCCTCCTATTCCAGTGAAAATAATTTAATGCCATTTTGCACCTCCAACATAAGGTTTTGATTGGACAAATATCTGGGCTTTCCTATTGCAAAACATGGACTTTGCCATTAAACTCATATTGAAGCTGGGGTATCATTTTCTGAGCTAAGTGCTCAAAGTATATGTACCTCTAGTTATTATTACTATGAGAAGAAGTTTGTCTGTCCTTTATCTTTTATCACATATTCGAATTAATAAGAAAAGATGACTGGCAAAATACTTGAGATAATTTTTTTTCTTTTCTCATAAAAAAGTTTGCTATCGTATTTAAAGGTAGAAGGTGGTTTAGATTTTATCGCATTTTCTACGTAAAGATTTTGTTTTTTAATTGAAGCACAATTCCTGAATTTAATCACGTAAGTTTGTTCATATAGTTCAACGAAACTTACTATAAAACTTTTAACTTAATAATTGGAAGAAAAATAATAATTATTGCGACCCACGTTTTTAATTTTAGATTTTTTCATCCAATACCTCCCGACAGCGCTAATACGACATTAATAATCATCTATGTAAATGACATTTATAGAGTGGAATGTTTTGTTGTCTTTATTACCTCCGCAAAGAAGACTGAAGGTTATTTTTTCATCCAATGTATGCCCGTTTTGTTCTATCTGCAGAACGTCTAAAAACATAAGGGAGTAATTTCAATGTTTTTAATGAATATATGTAAGTGTAAGTTACGATCAGGAAAAATAGCAAATTATAGAAACTTAAGGATTTTTTTAAAATTTGTTCTAGACGGTTTTGGTTTAAATTTCGTTCTACTCGGTCATATTCAAAATGCAGATGGTTGGAAAAGAATTCTACCAATTATGTTGAAAAAATCTTAAAATGTTTTGAATGGCTGCTGATGGAAGGCATGTAAGAATTGTCCTCAGTGGATATTACAAATTAGTTTTGGGGACGGTTTTGTTAAAGATACAGTTGTGGTAATGACATTTAATTTTGTTACTCTCGCATATAGTCTGAGGTAATTGATGTAGAATACAGGTCGGTGAGCACAAAGTGTTTACTTCGTGGCCAAGAAGTCTGGTTCACAGAAGTATGTGCTAAGGACCCTGTAATTCAATTAGTCATAATTTTGTTTGTTTTGTTTTTTTTTAAAAATATGTGAGCTTTTTATTAACACTCAACCATTAGATAATTATTTCCTTGTCGTACACATGCAAGTAAAGAGTATGGAGCTTAATTCTACAGAATTGCACTCTATGGATGATATTTTGTGTATTTAAGAAATTTTATTAGTATGAGGGAAAAGAAACTTTTTTTGAAACATTAAATCATTTGAATAAAGGTTTTTAATTGGCCATCTTTCTTTCAGCTGGTTGGAAATCAATTTGTTATTGCCATCAAGCCTCATTTTGGAGACAAGTGGACACAGGAAATGGAAGCTGCTTGGGTACAACTTTTTAAGGTCATGACCTTTCACATGAAAAGAGGGCTGATAGATGCACCAGTAGTGACGTATTAAAAGAGCAACAGTTGGTGATCTTTGTCCAAACATTCCATTGAGTCTCTTTCCATTATTAAAAAGGAGGCAATAGTAAAGACACCATACAGAAAAAAAAAAACATACATCGAACAATGCATATGTGATAGATTTTACTACTCTCATAATAGAAATCAAGTTACATGTATGTGATAATGTAAGCTAAGGAATTCTGATTTGTATAACATTCATGAATGTAATGTAATTGAATGCAGTGTAAATTAAACACGGGATATATTGAGGTACATTGTTATGAACGTGCAAAAAGGTATTTCTTACTTGAATACATGTATGAAATACATTTTTTCTCTTCACTTTTTTCTATTATTTGTCAATTTTACCTCAACAGCGTCAGATTAAAATCAGTTCATTGTCGGCGTAAAGTAGAAAATTTTTCACATAAATTCATCTTGTTTCCCCAAAATCATTGGAAATGGAATAAAGTACCCTTAGGTTCGAATTCTTAAGGGAAAAACATCGACAAACAAGATGTGTTTGTGAAACACTATGCCCCCGATGGTAACATTATTCTGGAATGAGACGTAGACTACAGTGCAATAGTTATGGCCTATGTTGAAGTTTTTCAAATGTAGGTCAAAGGTCACAGTTGAGGTCACATGATAAAAAAATTTGTGTACCATTGGAAAGGTCTTGTCATAATGAACACTCATGTCAAATATTAAAGCCTTACCCTTGACAGCGCAATAGTTATGGGCTAGGTTAAAGTTGACAACAGACAGACAGACAGGACAAAAACAATATACCCCCGTGATCTTTCGATCTGGGGCATAAAAATAAACTTACCTAAAATCTTCTTGATTAGTGTCGATTTCAGTGTTCAAAAAGCGGTCCCCGGAGCTAAGGTTTGGCATAATAAGGCTTCCAATTCTAATATGGAAAAAAAAATTAATTTTATTTCAAGAGCAGCGGGTCCACAATATAAATCATATTTTATAAGCATCCTCAGATTGTGTAAATCCAAATTTATTAAGAAGATAAAAAAAACCTTTGAGGCCTTATAAATCTGTAAATCTTGTGGACAGACATAAGTAAAAAGATGAAAAGACAAACAAATGGATAAAAACGCTATCTCCTTTCACCTTTTAAGCTGTACTAAAGGAAATAGAGAGTCAACCTAATTTTAGCCACCATTTCAAGGCTTTTTCGTAGAATACCATTCTTTAATTTACAGAGACATTAAACCAGCTTTATAACACATCCTGCAAGTTAATTAATGATTAAAAAGAATGTCCTTTTAGCAATTTGATCTGATGATAAACGTTACCATACATTATTTATCAAAGTATCATAAAATTTGCCAATGTGCAGAAACAAAGGAGCAGAATTGTTAAAATGGTTTTCCTCTCTTGTCTCATAACTAGGAAAACCATTAATTTTCTTTGAACTTTAAGTGTATTTTACTGTTCATTTTCAACAAAAGTTAAAGTACTGGGGAAGTATAAGGTGACGTATTTTTTTTTTATCTTTATGTTTCAGTAATTTACTCTAGACTTCTAATGTCTGATGCCTTTGTGCCACATATTTTATATGATCATATCAGTGTAGAGTTTTTAAAGTGTTATTGTTAATGAATAACTTTTGCTAACTCATGTTGAGTAAACTGATTTAGAAGATAAATTTAAGGAGGTTGGATCCTGTTATCAAAATTAATGAAAGAAAATGTGAGCAAGCTCACATACCCCACGCTCCTCCAAAACTTGACAATGCAACACATAATGAATAGCACGGTGCACTTTAAACAAAAAGGGGCATCACTGGCAAAAAAAATCATCACATCAAAACTTCTTGAATATAAAAACATTCAAATCTTTGGATGTTACAAATTTAATTGGGTTGAAGTTTTTAGATAAATAATGGAATCAAAATTTCTTGGTAATATACAAATCTACACATTACATGTATGTCTAAATCAATACTTACAAAGTTTCAGGAAATTCAGTGCTGGAGTTATGCTGACAAACTGTTATTTAAATTCCTCAGTGATTTCAATTTGTTAATGAGTGTAAAACCATGTCCAACATATGACAATTTACATATTTATATAATTGATGGAAACAAAATTATGATGTAGTCATATTAATTTGTTTATATACTGTACTTATGAAATTATTTAAGGCAAAGCATTATTTGAAAGGGGGGGGGAGAAATTTTGTGTACTTCTATCCAAGAATTGTGTGTGTGTGTTGAATCACTAATATTTTGTTCTCAAAATCAATAGGGGTCTTTTAAGGTCATATTTCACATAAAATTTCATTACAAAACCTGATTCCAGTAGATTTCCTTATTACCTAGCTGGAAAGTTTTTTCAATAAAAGCAAAAATTCTAAGGGCAAAAATAATCGGAATTCCCTGGCAATATGCACATCTACACACTGTGTCCTAAAAATCTGCAAAGTTTGACGAAATTCTGTTAAGCGGTTTAATAGGAGTTGCGCTAACAAACTGTTCATCTCTATATTCAAGATATAGCCAAAATCTAAATTGAAAAGTACAGAAATTCCTAGAAAAATAATGGAATCGGAATTTCCTGGCAATATGCACAACTACACACTGTGCCCTTAATATATGCAAAGTTTGACGAAATTCTGTGCAGCGGTTTAAGAGGAGTTGTGCTGTCAAACTGTTCATCTCTATATTCAAGATATGGCCAAGAATCTAAGTTGAAAAGTGCCAAAATTCCCAGAAAAATAATGGAATCAGAATTGAATTTCCTGGCAATATGCACATTCTTTACAATGTGTCCTAAATATCTGCAAAGTTTGACGAAATACAGCAGTTAAAGAGGAGTTGCGCTGACAAAAAAAAAGACTGACTGACTGACTAACGGGTTAAAAAAATTATACCCCCGCAACTTGTTGCGTGGGGTATAATAGATTTTTTTTTTATCAAGTATATTTTTAGAATCTACACACATAGCCTAATTAAAAATCAAAACAAAAAATGGGTATGACTTTTGCACTGTAATTACGTCTAAGACAAATTAATTTTAAAGTTTTGGAGGAATTTTTATTCAAATAAATTAGGGGAACAAAGAGTCGTATTTCATATTGTATTAACAGGCACAATAACATTTGTGTCCACAAAAAAGTTTCAAATTACTTTGCATGGTTAATTATTTGACCTTTCTGCACTCAAAAAATGTCATTTTTCTGAAATTAAAAATCAAACATGGAAAAAAAATCATTTGAAAGTAATGGCATTTTACTAAATTAAAGAAGAATGGTCAAAAGCGTCTCATATATTAAGAAAAGAAAATTAAAAGCGGGGGCATGTGACGTTATTCTATTTTATTTATTTATTTTTTTAGACATTATTAAAATAATGTTAATTTTAAGCTTAAATTGGGGCTATTTTTTCTGGATTTTCACAATATATTTGCTATATTTTTCAAATATGATGATAGAATTCATGGCATTTATTTAATATATAATTTAGGATCAGCATGAAACAGTTCACAGCACACAAAATAACTCTGTGTGCAGGCTGCATGAAAATCCAAATTTAACAATACTTAAAATACTTCGAAAGAGAAATACATGTAATGATCATTTTTTTCTAAATAACCTTCCGCCACAAAATATAATCCCTCACTTAATGCTTTTGGCATCGAATTTCATCATAGGGTTTTATCTGAATATAGTTTAATTGGGATGGTAGAATCCACATTTATTGTAAGAACTAAGCATTATACAGAATTTTTTAAATATAGTTCAAGACAAAAATCTGCTCAAAAGCTCAGGAGCGAACCTTTTTAAGCTTCTCAAGTTATTTAATTCCATATAGGTTTCGAATTCACGTTTCTTAATCCAACGGTTTCGGGAAATTACATTTAAAGAGAGGCATTTACAATAATTGCACTCCCCCAAGGGTTAGCATGGTAGACAGAAGATAATATTAGTTATCCAGGTCCAATCAAAGGTGTACGGGATTTACCCAGGGTTTTAATCCCTGCACCCTGAGGCCGAAGGGTGTATGGAATACACCCTTGATTGCACCTGGATAACGAATTTACTTCCTGTGGACCCAGTTGAACTCTTTGTAAACAAATCCAATCAATTGTGTTTCAAGCTTTCGATAAGATTTACTACGTCTATGCATTGTGACGTCATGTTTTTTTACCCCCGGCTTAAGTCGGGTGCACGGAAAGAGCAAGAGCCACATAGGGCCTTTTTTGGCCCTGTGAATTTCTGAAAATTTATAACTGTATAGTTTTAGTCGACAAGGCAATAAATAATACTTGAACACTTGCTGAATGAATATCTACTGAAAATGACGTAATTTTCTTTCTAGTTGATGCATTATGACGTCATGAATTGCGTCATTATTCACATCCTGAATAATTCTTCAAAAATGGCCAAAATATGATGCCATTTTTTAAAATTTCGTATACAGCACAACCTCCGATCCAAAATGTGTAAATATATTATAAAAGAACTGTTAATAAAGATTATAAAACATATTTTAATTTTTGGATCGAGGGGTGTGCTCATATTTTAATTTTTTGCTGAAGGTTCTCAAAAACACCTGTTTTCTGCAAAATTCAATAACAATGCGATTTCACACAACCTGTTTTCCAATGCCTGGACTCTTCAAAGGAACTTCTGTTATATAAACTGAAAGCACTAAGTCTCTACTTTATATTTATGTTGAAAGTGGTACACAATGTGTTAGTCAATAAATTGGTATATCTACAGGGCCATTTTATGCATAAAGTGAACCTAGCTCTTTACATCCGACTTTGCAATCAATCAAAGCTCATGTTACAAGCTACATAGGAAATACTTGTTCTTGGCATCTGATCCCAACTCTTAGGGTTTTAGGGGTCCGTGGTTTGTTTGTTTGTTTTGTTTTTTGCTTGTTTTTATTCATTTTCTATTCTGGATTTATGAGATTGATAGTAAACTGTTCGTTATCTCACTATTTAGATTTCTAAATACATTTTGAAAGATCTTGCATCTATTATTTGAAATTGCCATGATAGGAATACTAGTATAATTTTCTATATGGTACAGCTGTGCATGTATATGGCAGCTATTTTGATTGAGAGATTGTAATGATTTGTTTTGATAATTAAAAAAAATGATACGTGATGTCCAATCTTGGTCAACAACTAAGTGTTAATCCCCTGAAAGATGATTTAAATGAATATATTAGTTACCAGCAAATCTGGCGATATTAAGTGTAAATTATTCATGTCTCAATTAACATCTGTAATTGCTCTGGACCTCTCATTCTCTTAAATGAAGAAACTTTTTTTTAATTTTTTTTTATTTATGTACTGAACTATTCGTTTTTTGGGGGTAAGGTGGGGGCTGGGGTTGTTTGTATGGGGGGGGGGGTGTTTTGTTTACTTCTTAAGGTCTTCTGTGTTCAGCGGAAGACCCTGTTATTCTTAGGTCTCTTTTCCACTGTTTTTATTATTTTTTTCTTACCGATTTTGTGCACGCAAGTTCTCAAAAATGGCTAGCTCGATTTTCATGAAACTTTCAGGTCTGATAGAACATTAAAGAATTTAGATATGCATTTTTCATTTCGATGACGTCACTTGCGGTCCGAAGATTTTGGCGATATAATGATTTTTGGAAGGTTGGTTTGTCCTCGTTTTCTAACAAACCACTTATCACAGGAACAAGTTACTTACAGTGAAGATGGAACAATATATATAAATTTGTAGTGTGCCGTTTACTTCCACCGGAAGTGCCCCATGTCGACGTTCTCTATCGCCCGAAAAAAATCATATCGAGAATTTCAAAATTTCTAACACTTTTTCTGCGAAATCTCTTTACCTGTTAATACTTTGCTAAAGCATATAGAACAAAAGTAGTCCAGAATTACAAGACCTTTCAAATGATATCATGGAAATGGGACTGGTCACTAAAAAGGGGGTCTGGAGGGACCGAAAGATTTTTCTCAGTATCTCAAAAAGTATTGAGAATTTGTAATAAATCAAAGCAGCAAAGATGATCAAAATAACAAGTAGGAGCTAGCGCGATCGTAAAAAGACGTCAAATGACGTCACTTCCGGTCAAACGGGAAGTATTGAATTGAATTCCTTATCAAGTATTGTCACTCTCGACCACTTCCGATTAAAGAGGGAAGTAGCCAGAAATGACTTATTTCTGCAAATATTAACATAAGATGAAATGATTTACTTCACTTAGACTTACGACCTAAATTTCTGTCGATAGGCATCATTTTCGGTCAAAGCGAAAGTAGTCATAAATTGCTGTATTTCGCGAAAATCAGTTATAATTCAATCATAAAAAATATACTCGATATAAAAGACATCATTTTTCGTCTAGAGGCCTCCATTTTAATGAATGGTTTATCTTCCTTTACCCATCTTACAAGCAATGATACTGAAAACCGGACGGAAGACCTACTCGTTGCTTTGCAGCGAGCTTTGCTCTAGTTATTGGGGGGGGGGGGGGAGGGGAGGCAACATTTTCATTCTATTTTTCGTATTAATAAAATTATGAAAGACAATGGACTTCAACGCTATGTCTTATGTTAAATTTCAGCAAGAGGAATACACAATGTATCTTCGCTTATAATTTTTCAATCGCAAACTTTTTGTCATTGACAACATTTCATCCAGTCTCAGAAAAAAATACTGAAGGAAACAATTGTTTTGTTTGTTTGTATGTTGTTTAACATCCCTCTCGAGAATTTTTCACTCATATATGGAGACGCCACCACTTGCCGGTGGAGAGCTGCAAATTTTGTCCTATACTCGGCACTTACGGCCATTGAGCACTGAGGGATCTTTTTCGTGCCAGCACCTACTGCGACACGGGACCTCGGTTTATACGGTCTCATCCGAAGGACCGGTCTCCACGTCCCACAGTGGAATTCGAACCCGCGACTTAAGGATCAACTCCTTACTCCGCGACTCTACAGCAGACGCTCTCACTGAAGGAAACAATTGTGATCGCGATAAAATCCTTACTTTCGTGATTTGTACAAAATATATAAATTGTTTATGAGAAATTGGCTCTTTGTTGTGGCTATTATATGTTTTGGTATTACACTGGTCAACATTAAAAAAAAGATAATTAGCAACCGGAAATTTAAAACAATGTCAGCCTCGCATTGTAACATTCGATTCTTCACGTTCTAGCTCCAGCGACCGTTTAGATTGCTATAAACATCACGTAAATACATCTAATATCATTTCAGTATTATCGTGCCCTGTAAAAATGTCGTTCTTATTAAAAGGTTAACATTTTAAAGCTGTTGATAGTTGATAATTTGGATGACATATCGGCAAGGTTCATTCTATTTACATTGTTTTATTCCTTCTTTTTTTTTTTCCCATAAAATGTTACGGCATTTCCTTTCAGTCTGAAATTCTGACATTCTTATACGTGTACCACTTTCATCTTGTTATACCGGATAATTGATGTCTCATGCCACAAACACATCCTCTGATGTTTTTACTACCATGTCTTGTATAAAATGACCATAAAGTATTATAGGAATTCTTTCTGGAAAAAATGTTTCTAAAGTTTGAGAAATCCGGCCAAGAAAGTTATAAAAAGAAAATATTATTATGCGAAAGACAAAAAACTTTATAATTAAAAGCTTGTGAAAATAAAGACAAGAAATGCAAATAAAATCAAGGAATAAATTATTTTATAATAAACAGTTATTTTAAAGTATGCTCAATTAAAAAAGACCACATTCTTGACGATTTATGTTCAATAAAGTGAAAGAATAAGGTACCTTTTACACATAGTTCTTATCTTAAACTGTATGAGTAATTTTAAATGCTTTAGGTTTTCCCGTTTTTGAAGGAAAGTTATATTTTCGAAAATTTCCTCACCCTAGAGAGAAAAAATGTTAAAAAGAAATTGTCATTTATTTAAAGCACATCACATATCTATGTGACCACTTTCTGATAGAGGAGCACCACATTTATTGTAAATAAATCTCTAGTACATTTCTAGAAAGAATTAACTGACGACCTAATCTAGCAATAAACACTGTCTGTAATTCTTATTGCGACTCATTATTAAATCTCCAGAATATACTTCACGGTCGCTAACTGTTTAAATCTATAACATACTTTCATTTTTTTTTTTAAATTGCCATATATTTTCAAGATATGTTTATTTTAACAAACACATGGTCAGCTCGAGTTTCAACAGTGAATATTTAAAAATAAAACATGAAATTAACCAAGTTATGATGAAAACTAGGCTTCGGTCCTTACATAAACATAGATGCTCATGAAAGCTCACAGCAACTGTATTGATAAAAATCACTATACACCCCCTGCTTTCAAGCGGGGTTAAGAAAAACATCCACGCATAGTAAGACTGCGAAATAATCAGAAATATTATAATTCCCCAACCCTCAAAACCACATTTTAATGTATGATGAAATTGGAATTATTAGAAGTAAACCATTTTTTAAATCCCCCTCTTGAAAAGCAAGGGGGGGGGGGTTATATAGTGATGTGGTGTCCGTCCGTTACGATTCTGGGTACGCGTGCATCTCTTTTCCGCAGCTCCTACTGTACCAATGAATAAAATTAAACGATACTTTCACAGAATCTTCATAACTTTACATAGTTCCATTGTGCACCACATATTTTACTTTTTCATCGGACACATATTAAGGGTTTTCTGTAGCAAAACATGGACACTGATCGACATTCAAAATCGGGGTGTCCATCTTTTATCTTCAACACACAGTGCCATTGTGCACCTCCTACGAGGAATTTTAATTTTTGATTGGATATGTATTTCCCATAGCAAAACATGGACACCGCCATTCTTTCAATAATTTCAGGGGTACCCATTTCTTATCAGCAATACCTCCTATGCCACTGAATAAATTTAACACTTTCACAAAATCTTTATCAAATAGTACCAATCTGCAGTCTTCTAGTTTATCTTTTGATCGGGCAGATATTTAAGCTTTCCCATAGCAACAAATGAATTTTGTCATTTTACTCATATGGGAGGGGGGTATCATTTTGTGGGCTCAGAGCTCACAGTACCTTAGTTTTATCATGTGTTTAATTCAACAGTCCTCCTAAGATGTATCATTCTAACGTTACTGTAGCCACCCTATTCTCTTTAGAGAAGTCGACAGGATTTCGCCTACATCCACTTCTCTTCGCAAACCTTCATGTTTTGATTCTGGAAAACGTGTAAATTTCGAACCAGTGAAGGCCTACACTTCAACTGACATGTCGTCTTAAATATGTCTGAATGTACATGTACGTAGCAGACGTGTTATATTAACAATTTCAACTAAATAAACACAACTGTCACAAGAAAACCAATCTTTACAAATATATTGTCAATCCATTTTCACAAGTTCTCCATCTCGGATTTAAACTAATGTTTTTTCTACCACAGCTTATATTATTAGAACAAATTGAAAATTTTAATTCGGATAATGTAAATGTCATAATTTTTACTATTGTTTACGATGTTAATTTTTATTTGTAATTTTAGTTATCACGTGTGCAACATTTTTAAGTAATTAATTCCGGATGGGCAATTTTCTTATCTCTGGGTCCGGCAACTACTTGTGCTTAACGTAACTTTCGCCCAACATCTTCGATGGTCAACGTTAATGTCTAACGATCTTGGTCAGGAGAACAAGGTATTTAACAATTATATGCATGCATTTTATATGCTCACAGTAACGTTTAACATCCCTGAGCTTGCTTGGAGACATTACTTTTACTTCAGACATAGCGATTACTCTGTATTTAGAGCATTTTGTACAAGCATTGCTAGTTTGGTTTTTATACATGGCGCCATTTCGACCAACGAGTAGTGAAATGTTGATTGATAATAATTGATCCCATAGCAATTTGTATTTTGATATTTCATATCGTTCTTATGATTAAATAGACTTCATTATTATTTAAATTGTCGCTTGTGAAAGTATTTGTTGAGCACATGAAACTTTTGTGTCATTATTAACTTAGAGTTATTCCCCTTCGTACTGTAATGTAAGGTAAAGCGCCAAGTTTGTTTACATGTTTTAAGTGAAATAGCAAAGTTGTATTTTCTTATTGTTACTGGTAATTAAGTAGCGAATTAAATAAATGTATAGTTATTCATATTACATACTACTAGTCAATTGGCTGACAATATTGAATATTCTAGTCTACACATATATACTAAAGGTCTTATTAGTGCATGTTTGTGTGCTCAATGTATAATTTTCTGATTTTGTTATGTAATGACTGATAAATTTTGTATTTGTTTTACAGTTCTTACGTTGATGAAATAATAAAATCATTACCAGTATATTTGAGCTTTATCAATGACCAATGACAGATAATTTGGAAAAATTGGCGAAGACGCATCTTGATGTTCAAAAAAGTTTTTTGACAATTCACTTTTGATTTAGCATATTATTCAAAATTAACATTATTACTTATACTTATTTTTACTATTTTACTACAATTAAATTGTAAATTTGAAGTTAAAAAATATTCATTACTACCTCTCTGTCAAAACTAAAAATCTTTTCTTTTATTCTTAAACGATATTGCCTCTACCTTTCCCTCAGAAACGAGGAAAAAGGGCCAAAATTTAGGAAACCCCGATCTTTCAACTGTAATCATAATTTCATAAATATTATGAATTCTATGGAAGATTACACCAGGCGATGTGCCAGACATGAAAAAAAAAAACCCACAAAAAAACCCTTGACACTTTGTCAGAATGGGTTAAATGTATCAGATTATATCTGGCTCCAGTCTTTGGCACATATTTTCAGCTCTTCAAAGTCTTTTCTAAAATATTTTGGATTTGCAACGTTTCGACATGAGCATCACTGAAGACATGAATTGTCGAAATGCTCGTCAGGTGCATCAAAATTGTTACCGTATATGATTTAAATGCATGTATAAATCTCGCATTAAGCGATTGAGGGGCTATAAGAAAACCATCTATTCTTCTGTGTTCAATAATTCAGAAGTGAAAAAAGAATTAACGAGGTTCGCTCCTGAGCTTTTGAGCAGATTCTTATCTTAACCTATATTTCAAAAATTCTGCATAATGTTTTAATTCTTACAATAAATTTGGATTCTACAATGCCAATTTAACTATATTCAGTTAAAACTCCATGATTAAATTCCATACCAAAAGCATTAAGTGAGGAACTATATTTTGTGGCGGAAGGTTTTTTAGAAGAAAATGATCATTTATTCTCTTTCGAAGTATTTAAAGTATGTTAAGTTTGGATTCCTATTTTTACATGTAGTCTGCACACATAGTTATTTTGTGCAGTGGACTGTTTTATACTGGTCCTAAATTATCTATTAAAAAACTGTCATGAATTCTATCATCATATTTGATAAATATAGCAAATATATCGTGGAAATGAAGAAAAAAAATAGCCCTAATTTAAGCTTAAAATTAGCACTATTTAGTAATATCTAAAAATTAACATCACAGACCCCCACTTTTAATTTTCTTTTCTGAATATATACGATACTTTTAACCATTCTTCTTAAATTCAGTAAAATGTCATTACTTTCAAATGATTTTTTTGCTTGTTAAATTTTAATACCAGAAAAATGAAAATGTTTGAGTGCAAAAAGGTCAAATAATTGAACATGCGGAGTAATTCAAAAATTTCTTCGTTGTTACAAATTTTAATGTGTCTATTTAAGATGAAATAAGACTGTGTTTGTTCACCATAATTTATTTGAACAAAAAATATTGAAGGAAAAACTTTAAAAATTGATTTATATGTAAGACGTATTTACAGTGCAAAAAGGTCAAACTAAAAGCTCTGTAGCGCCAAAAGAAGCGCATTGACCCCCATTTTTTGTTTTGATTTTTAATAAAGCTATGTGTATAAATTCTAAAAATATACTTGATAAAAAATTCTCATTACTTTTGATGGCAGGATCCAACCTCCTTAAGGTAAGGTTTGCGATCACAGGGAGATAACGCTTATGAATAACTTAAGCGTTTGAAACCGGTGAAATTTAAACCAGCGATTCTAAGCATTCAATTGCTACTGAATTTCGTCTGTCAAACACCATGACATATACATGAAGGGAACAAACAAAGGACATTTCCAGTAGAAAATCGTGTAACAATTTAAAGTGCAGGAATCTCATCAGAATATAGCGGACAAATGTAAGACGTTTAGCGTGATGCACGATTGATGACGCAATAAAGAGAACTAGTAAGTTTATTTTCTATACGGAACTGCGCAAGTTGCACGGTTATTCAAGTCAGCAGGAGCAAAGAAGATTTAAAAATCAGATGTATTGTGAATCATGCACTTCACCGCTTCACTTAAACATGTTAAATGACATCACGAACGAAAGAAAGAATAGCTGTGGGAGCATCCTGTTACACTCTGCATGGTGTATGCAGTATGGGATAATGCACTCCGAACAGGGAAGAGAAGTCACGGAGCATTTGACAGTTTGATATAGTTGCATCAGACAGGTAATTTATTTAACTGTTAATTTTAAGTATTCGTAGTTCATAATCGCGTATTACAATTACGAATTATGGAAAGTTGTCAATGACCTAAACGGACATTAACAGTAACGAATGAACAGATCAGAGTGCATGTTAAATCGAGATTCCTCTGACTCTAAACCCTGCTTTTATCTGTTTATATTGTCTCGGATTAGGTGCATGTGACTAAAATTCCGCAATGCAGAAAAAGTTGTCATCCAATTTTTTTTTTTTTTAAATCTCTCTCTCTCTCTCAATTTTTAATACAATCAGGAAAGCATTTTCATTTTTTTTTATATTGTTTGTATTATTGATTGACGCGCTATTTTAACTGAAAATTAGTTCTCGCTGTCAGAAATAAAGTCTGGAGCCCAAATCCATTTAAAAACAAATATCAATCTTAAATGCGCTGTAAGTCGTTTAGTCAAAACACAAATTGGAATTATGACATAATACAGATGAGCTTTTCTAATGCACAGTTTGTATAATTATATTTTTTCCTTACCAAGTGTAAATTAATATAATGTGGATCAGGCCCGTAAGAAGCAATTTCAGCTTAGGGTGGGGGGCACAACGAAACCCTAACATTTTCAGTTTAGGGGGGCACTACCAATAATATTAAAATTCCTTGACAATTCAACAAAAAAAAAGGTCAACGGACGTTATCATTGAGGGGGCACAAGCAGCATATAATAGTATTTATCGGCAAAATTATTGGGGGGGGGGGCACGCCTCCTCCCCCCAGCCCCGACAGGTTCCTACGGCCATGTGGACAGTTTTAATTTAGATTGAATGGTTTTAATGGGGCCTGGGAATACTTTCTGTGAATGAAGTTCTAATTATATTACTATTTCATTTTTTAAATGAAAAGAGATCCAGATTATGCTTGACTATTTATGAATAATCTTGGGTGTGTTTTAGAAAATTCACTCCTCAAGCTTATATAATTGCATTCATCTAATTCAATCTGTAGAACTGTATACATCTATTTTTATAATAGTTGTACCATTATTAGTTATAAGTGAGTATGTTGAAAATTCATTTTTTTCATTTTTTTTTCATTCCTTCCATTATATGAAAATGAACACACAATTTCAGATTATGAATCATTAATTGGAAAAGAATCAGAAAATGAACTTCATTTCTTGCTTAGAAGATCTGTGCCATCTATCATAGTAAAGACCATTGTATTCCAGCTCATGAATGTTCAAGAAAGGTGGTTGGATCGAGCAAAGGTATGGAACCAGATATGCTACATTGTAATACCAGTGGCCCAGGATTTGGAGGAGACTGGTTGCTCAATAAATTTATCCATGGAAACAATGATTCCACAAAAACATTCTATCTATAAGCTGTTTTCCTTATATTTGGAAAAAAAAAAATAAGAGTCTGAGATGATTACAGTATATTGCTTCTCCATCTTTGAACTTGTATTCAGTACAATAAATGTATGCATCAGATGTAATAATTGAAGGTGGCATATGTCTGCTTAACAAGTTTCGATGTAGCATTCAAAAAGTGTTTGTAAAATTTCATGTAAATTGTTGTAGCAAACTATCCATAGATAATGGACAGAATATATATCTGTGTCATTATGGCATTGTTATTTTTTACTCTTCTTGTCCAATATTCATGACAGTGTAATAACTTTGCAAAATTTCACAATTTGACTGATATCGGAAGTACTTGCACTGTAAACTCATTAAAATGTGAATTTGTAACTTGAAATCCAATGTTATTGTTTTTTTACATACAGCTGCATTTATCCAGAATCTGGGACTGATCAAAGTCGCACTCATGGTGCAGTGGTTTGAGCGTTTGCTCTAGAATCACGGAGGAATGAGTTGATCCTTGCATTGCGGGTTCGAATCCCACTGCGTGACTTGGAGACCGGTCCTTCGGGTGAGACCATATAAACCGAAGTCCTGTATAGCAGTATTTGCTGAACAGGGAAAAGATCCCTCACTGATCATTGATCAAAGGCCATAAGAATCGAGTACAGTCTAAATTTGCAGCCCTCCACTGGAGTAGACATTAGCAAAGGATGCCTAGAAATTAATACATGTAGTTGCAATCTTTTGGAATAATTCAATCAACATGAGGTCAAAAAGCTTTTATTACTTAAACTTGTTTTCAAACAGCAGCATACTAAGAAACCATGATGAACAAATACACCTCAAGCATGTTATAAATACATGTATTTCTAAAAGGTGTTGAAACATAATTCCATTGACTATTTCATCATTAACATTGTAAAGGTGCTTTAAAGACGTACAACACACTGGGGGAGATAACTCTTGCGATTTCAATTAAACGTTTAACTTGACGTCAAATTTGACGTTTATAATAAAGCGTCAAAATGACGACCGAATCGATCCCGACGTAATTATAAGAAAACGGGTTTGATGTGGTTTCTTTAGAAATACCAAATCGTATCCTTGATTATTTGCGCTTTTGATTTAACCCGCCCTTCTTCCATAAAAAGGGAAGAAAAGAAAGATTATGTCTAAAATTTCTTTAATTTTATATGAAACTCGTATCCATGATTATTATTAATATTAATATTAGCATAACAATATTCTTTATCTTTTTATGATACATTGCTTTCTTTTGTTACAGTTAGCTATGTAACATTCGCATTAACAGATCACGGGCCTATCTTCAAATTAAGAATTAGCCATATAAATACTGTTTTGTTCTCCTTTTAAGAAAACAAATGTTTCACAACCCGTTTCCAAAAGTTCACTGATCAAAGAGGAACAACTCTAAATATGTGGGAGATTTCCGCCCTCCCCTAGTTGAGTTATTTCCTCCTGTTTGTCGAACAGTTATGAAGACACAATGACTTCTGATGAACTCAAGAACTGAAAACTATAATATATACTAAGTAAGTACCGAAAATGTAACAGAATTGCGACAAACTGGCCTTGTCCGACCATCTAGATTATGATATACCCCTGTCAACAATTTCAGTGCGCATTTCCTCGAATCAAAACAAAACGTTTTATACATACATGTATCACTGTACATGAATATTTTGACACATGAATAATTTAAACATAGATGGAGAATTTACAGTTTGATAAATTTAAGTTAATGTAGACGAATACGAAATTTCCATTTTATCTATAGAAGCAACAAAAGTATGCATACAAGGGGGGGGGGGGGGTTACTTTTAGACCCCTCTCTTCTTTGAAATAAATAAGAAACAATATATTACATTTACCAGCCTGTATACATAAGAGAAGAGTTGAATTTTCAACATTGTGCGTTCACTTTTAATGAAAAAAAAAAATTGAAATTCAATGTAAGTTGAATTCATACGCAGGTATAAAATTAAATGCATGTCAGCCATGTGTATGGACTACATATTGGACAGGTGGACATATAATCCTTAGATAATAAGTTTTACTTTTATTCTAGTAGTTGATAGTTTAACTCTTGTTCTAGTTGTCAGAATTTAAATCTGCATGAATGAATTAATTAATTGGTACTTCAGCGATTTAAAAGATTAAATATATATCTCGAAGGTAACCTATGTTTCATCAAGCTCTAATGACTACGTACAAAAAAAAGGGGGGGGGGGAGGGGCTTCGTCAAAAATTGTCTATACATCTGCATTTCAATGAACTGAAAAGTTTTAAAAACTCTGATATATAATGTAAATAATTTTTTTAAAGCAAAAGATATTTTCTAGCTTGGAATTTTTCATGTGTATTTGTAGATCTAACAATGTTTTCGTCCCACGTCTGAAAGAGCCTTGAGAAACGTGATTTAAGGAGAAAGGGGGGGGGTGATTTTTCGCTATAAATTCAAAACGGCTCGTTTAAAAAAATTACAAAAAATTATCGAGATTACTTTTGTAACCAGTTACATGAAAAACGTATTTTTTACAAAATTAAACGATAGGTTTTTTCGTAAAAAATATTATAATTGAAAAAGACGCATTTTTCAAGGCTTAAATGAACCATAGTTTTTCTGTTTAAGTTCTTCAAAAAATATTTTGGCGATGTGTACCTCTACAAAAATACTTTATTTGTGTGGTTAATGGTTAAATGAATGAGTCGATGAAATTTGACAGCCAGACTAGCTGGACTTTTTTGAAAATCAAGGATTTTATAGCTAGCCGATCGAAAATTTATTCCCGGCGTGAACAACCAAAGGGGGGTAACTTATGGAACTTCCTGTCCAAATACGACTCGAACGATTTTGTCCAAAATGTGCATACGCATTGTATATATAGTCATGTATAAAATATACAAAATTAGCGAAAATTAAACGACAGGAATTTTTTGGTGGTGGGTGTGTTGTACGTCCTTAAATAGGACATGTATACCATGAACTGATTATTTAGTAGCATAGAAGGAGTGTTATTGTGGTCAATTTTCTGCTAAAAACAATTTCTTATAAAATTTAGTATGAGGAGTACACTTCCTCAAAATCGTATCAATGTTTACTTTAAAATGCAGAAAAAAAATCTGATTTTTATGTACAAAACCCGTTATATAGCCTCGAGAGCTGTTTCCATGGAAACGGTATTGAGGACATACATATTTTTTTAGTTCATTGTAATGAAAATGATCCAGTTAACAATTTATTGGATTTTCGTGGAATCGGTAGATAAAGATAATGGCGATTTTTACTTGTTTGTTGTCATGGCAACGGTTTCACTTTATTTTGGAAAATTGAAAGGAAAAATAACTCTTTTTACCCAAATTTTTACATTTTCAATAACAGAAATAAAAATCTAAGATAAATTAAGCATAAAATATAATAATTCATGCCATTTTAAAATAATATATAAAATAAATCAATTTTTTTCATTGAAAATGATTGAACATGTAAAACGTCAAATACCTCAAATTTGGCGTCTTTAACTCAAAAAAAAAAAAAAAACAAAAAAAAAAAAAAACGGGACGGGACGGGCAATATCTTTTAAAATCGTGTTAAATGATGAAGCTGTTCTTCCCAAACTGATGTACGACATATGTACAATTTAAAACATAAAATTTGGAAGGGTCGCAAACCTTACCTTAAATCATACGATCAGTATAAACTGGTCCCAGCTGACAAAGCAGGTAACAACACTGTCTTTGTTTGTAATGCTCATTATTTTAATTGCATTTTAGAAGAACTTGGATTTAATTCTACAAGTGGCCATCCAACTTATACCCATAGCTCTCTTTCTAAGGAGGGAAATTCTTCAAAATCATGTCAGTTTTTTGAGGAGCAGAGAAGATTTTCAAAGAAATAACGCACTTTCACTATATTATCTACATGTATATAGCTCCACCCTAGCACCAGAAACCCTGATCCTGGGGCCATGAATTTGCATTAATTTTGGTAGTTTTAGCCCCACCCCTATGGCTCCGGGGGGAGGGGGGGGCAGGGGCCATGAAATTAACAATTAACAATGTTCAAATGTTAACGGACAACGCACTACGACGGACAAAAAAAGATAGCAATAGGTCACCTGAGTGACTCAGGTGACCTAAAAATAGGTAGCAACTGTTATTTCGTCAAGTGCTCGACACTTTGAAGTGAAAGCTGCGGGTCCTTCAGATGAGACCTTAAAAACCGAGGCCCCGTGTCACGGTAGGCGTTGGCACGATAAAAAACCCTCACTGCTCAATGCCCTAAGTGCCGAGAAAAAGTCTAAATTTGAAGCCCTTCACCGGTATATAGTGACGTCTCTATATGAGTGAAAAATTCTCGAACGGGACGTAAAACAACAATTAATCAATCAATCGTAAGTTCCATGGACAATAAAACGACCTTGTCATCAAATACAATCTATTATTAAGTCATATGCTGGACTGACGTTTTTCATACAAATTGTTAAGCCATTATTTACACACTGAATCGTCGGCGGATTTTTCCGTTATTTACCGATCATGACAAGAAGCATAAGGCGGGTGTTACCGGTCGGCAGGGGATGCTCACTCCTCCATGGTAACTGATCGTTGGAGGTTCGTGTTTGCTCTGCTCCCGATTTTTATTGTTTTAATGGACTTCTGAGCTTGAATACTGTTCCTTATCTCCATATTTTATTTAAAACAAAGATCACAAGAATTTGAACGAAACTTGAGGAAATTCTGCCTCGTTAATCTAAACGGAGTAGAGGATTTCTCTTGTCTTATTATTATTTTGTAAAAATAATTTCCAGTTTCATCCGAATTAGATTTTTTTTAATCCTTCAAGAGTTATTTGCTCATAATTTAAAATCTGTAATGGAGAACTTGTGAAAATGGATTAACAATAGCTTGCTCAACGTATGAACATTTTCTAAAACGAGGTAAAATATTGACAAACAAGTTGATGAAACAAGAATATCAGCAATCTCGTTTAAAGTCATCATTTGGTAAATCTATGGTCGATACCATGACCTTGTCAGCAAATACAATCATCATTAAGTCAAATGCTGACTGACGTTTTTCATACTAACTGTTAGATCATTATTTACACACTGAATTGTTGACGGATTTTTTAATTATTTCCCGATCATGACAAGGAGCACAAGGTGGGTGTGACTGGTCGGCAGGGGATGCTCACTCCTCCATGCACCTGATCTCACCTCTGACATTTTAGAGGTCCGTGTTTGCTCTGCCCCTGATATGTATTGTTGAATGGTCATTTGAGCTTGAATACTGTTCGTTATCTCCATATATTTCAATATGTAAAGGTAGGTTTTCTCGTGACAGTTGTACGTAATTATGTCAAAATTGTTATTATAACACATCTGTTATGTACATTCAGACATATTTTAGTTAAAAGTAGTGATAGGTTGAAAAGAGAGCTAGACTTCTTCAGCTGCAAAGTGGCAATTCCATGCTGTGTGGTGTAGAATCTTAATTTTGGAAGAGTGGAAATTAAGACAGGATGAGAAAACAATTTACGAAAGGTAAACCACCAGCCTGTCGAAAATGAAAAAAGATGGTAGTTGCTGTTGCTGGTATAATTAAGTCGTCCATGCATTTTGTCCTTCAGACGACAGTCTTTTTGTAATAAAATTCGGAAGAGTAAGTTTCTACTTCTAGTCAAAGACTTGTGAAAGGACAAACATGCATCCGCTTGGCTTTTATTTTATTCGCCACCACTTCTTTTCGAGTAAATAGGAAGAGTTTTCACTGAATTGTGATGACAAAATGTTTTAAACTTCTTATTATTTTCTATTTATATTATGAAGATTTTTATATCATCATACTAAAAGATAGGTTTACACAATAAACTGTTCTAAACCCTGTTTTGAGTCTCCCGCCTAGTTCAGTGGTTAGAGCGTTTGCTCAAGACTCGCGAGGTAAGCAGTTGATGCTAAGGTCGAGGGTTCGAATCCCACTGTGGGACGTGGCAAATGGTCCTTCAGATGAGACCGTATAAACCGAGGTCCCGTGTCGCAGCAGGTGTTGGCACGAAAAGGTTCCCACTCTGCTCAATGACCCTAAGTACCAAGTATAGGTCCAAATTTGCAGCCTCCACCGGCAAGTGGTGGCGCAATGAGTGAAAAATTCTCGAAAGGGAAGTTAAACAACAAACAACCCCTTTTTGATCATCAAAATGAAACAACAAATCTTTAATTTCATCATATAACAGTAGATTACTGTTCGCAAAACAAATTAAAATTGTTTCAAGTATATTCAAAACAGGGAAACTTGACTAACTTAAGTTGCTTTCTTGCTCATTGTTTACAAACAAAAATCTCATGCAGCCATTGCTAATAATAAAGATAAGCATCGGGATAAATGATATTTACCTTTAAATCTAACATAGACAGTCTTAATTATCTCCACAAGGGAACTTAAAAGTCATGTTTTCGTCAATGTTTGTCTGTGCAGATTTTCTATCTGCAATGCATTTCAAAACGTCAACACTGACATTTTTATAATTTTTTTTTCAAAATGAAAGAAAAATCTTTGAAACCTTTCTGTCAATCATGTTTAATTGTTTGTATTTAGAATACTAACTAAAGGTAAATAAAATAATATCTAGGAAATTTAACAAACCAGATCTTAAAATGTTAGAAATGAGAGCACATTTATAAGGACACGAGAGAAACGACTAATTCTGCATGGATAAAGTGGAGAAAAAATGTCCATACACAAATTATTTAGTTTGTTATTACATGTACATTAGCTTCTCCAAGAAGATTTTTTGTTTGTTTCTTTGTTAAATTTCCCTTCGAGAATTTTTCACTTATATTGAGACGCCACCACTTGCCGGTAGAGGGCTGCAAATTTGGACCTATACTCGGGACTTACGTCCTTTGAGCAGTGAGGGATCTTTTTATAGTGCCAGGACCTTCTGCAACACGGTTTATACGGTCTCATCCGAAGGACCGGTCTCCATGTGGGATTGAGAATCAGCTCCTTACTCCGGCCGCGATTCTAGAGCAAACGCCCTAACCACTGCGCCACGTCGGCGACTCTCCAATGAGCTGAGAACCCTGTACGTCTTTTGAATTATACAGAAAAAATAATTACATGTACGTTATTGCCAGGGTATAAAAGTATGAAATATATGGAGATAACGAACAGTATTCAAGCTCAAAAGTCCATTAAACAATACAAAATAGGAGCAGAGCAAACACGGACCTGCAAATCATCAGAGGTGGGATCAGGTGCCATGGAGGAGTGAGAATCCCCTGCCGACCGGTCACATTAAAATGAAAAGTATATGAATGAAAGTCATTTCATAAGTAAACCCTATAAATAAATTATATACTGATACTAAGAAATTAAATCCAATAAAGAAGTTAATAATAATCAAATTCATTTCATTTTAATGACCATTTTGGCCATTAAGTTATCTGTAATATTCGTACAAATGTGTATACATTTTAAAATTTCATTCCCGCCTTACAAATCAAGATATTGGTAGTGCCCTAGTTACATAATGAGTAATATTTTCAAGTATTTCCAAAATAATAAATTAATGCATACCTGAATCAAGATTTACCACTAGTAGTTAAATGGCAGACACCTTTTCTTGAGAAAAGATGTCCTGAGCTTACGGATCTCTTCTTTTTCGATATTAGTCATATAATATACTGTAAATGTTTTATATTAAGCATGTACGATATTTGGCAGAATTTGATTTATTAGTACGTCAATGAGCATAGATTCGATTTAGCGTTCTTTTAAATGAGCTAGTCTAAGATATAAATATTGATGAAAACTCTTTTAGTTACAATATGTGCAAGTACTTGATTTACTAAATGCTTCTTTTTCTGCCAAAAGCACTAAAAAGAATACACAGCCAAATATATGACTAGTTTGTGCAGTGCCTCATTTAAATCCCGAAGGCTTTGATACAGTTGTAGCTTTAATGGCTTAATGTACTTAGATAAGTTGGGAGTAAACACTCCTGGGTTAAAGAAGTAGATGCAAGTAGTTGGTCCTTGACCTTAAAAATTGACTATATGTAATAATAATTTTTTTTTTTTTTTTAAAAAACTTATCTTTGTAATACACATGGGTGTTCTCAGTTCAAATATAATTTTATCCATAAACTAACTCAGGAGAATGTCTCTCTCTTCATTCTTTGTGTAATCAGGAATAAGTAAACTGATCGATACTCAAGATCACAACAATCAAAATTTAATTTCCTTCGATTATGATAATACTGGGGAAAATTTCACAATCTAGCTATTTATTCTTTTGAAGCAATTTACCAATTATTTATTATTCAAAGTATATATGCATAGATAATAACATTAGCACTAAGGATATCCACAACATAGGTGGAAAGGTACATTCTTGACTCTTAGAAATGGGATAGCTAGCGTCTGTCTCATCTTTTCAACAGTTGCACTGAGGATGGTTGCAGATCTCAGACACGCAAGAAGAAGTGTACATATTGGAGCGCCCTCAATATTAGAAAGTATGAAAGGCTATTTGTTTTGGCAAATCTGTGATGTAGATCGATTGTGCACATATACATGTGATAAGAGGATCAAAATACTAAGATTATCATTATATTGGTTTCCCTGTATTACATGATTTAAGGACAAGAGACCAGATTTTCATTTATTTAAATAGGACAGCTCTGTCAGATAAGTATGACAAGGTAACAGACAAAAATTGATCAGGATGAATCAAGGTATTTCCACCATCACAAATTTAATGGTTCAAAGTAGAAAAACTGCACTTATTTTCACTGAATATAGTTTAAATCAACTAATAATCGCAAAAAATGTATAGGTTGCGATATTTTTTAAGATGCTAGACATAATTAAACAGAGGGTATATGTCGTCATAAAAGATCATACATTTTAAGCACACAGTATTATAAAAATTATGTAAAAACTGGTTGAAATACACAATTCTGATGCTGAAAGTTCCAAAATAATTGCTACTTTATAAATGTGTTTGAATTGTGAATATCAAGGAAGCCATTTAATTTTAGAAGTACAATAAATAAAATGCTTGAAGAAGATACCCGAGAAAGAGTTATTGCCCTTAGCAACATTTTTTAAAGATTTAATAATTGATTAAATATTGAAAATATACATTTTTTCAATTCTTTTACTTAACAATATTGTTCATTACATCAATTAACAAGCTTTAGTTCAAAGGATATTTTTTCAATTTGGCATGAATTTAAATCAGTAAAAGTTTTTGCAAAAACCTATGATATCACAGGAGGATGGAAAAACCTTAAAAGGTATTGTTCAGCATATGTACAAGAGGTAGGCAAAGCTGGACGAGATGGTGACTCAGCTGAAGCGTTGCTGTTCAGCAATGCAACAAATGCTGCAGCAAGAAATATGAAAACATCAATGAAAGAGTTTTTGGACTCCATAGTCTGCAGAAAGCTGTGTATTGCAGAGTATTTCGGAGCCAAACATATTGGTAGCCATTCTAACAATCAATGCTGTGACATATGTTTACAAGCCCCCGATAAAGTATGCCTATTCCCCTGGAAAAGTGAACTGCCTATATAGGAAGTTATTAAGCAGTTCTTTAGCATTTTTTTCAAATTTCAAGTAGTTTTCAAACAGTTTCAGCTTTAACTGATCTATTATAACTGCCAATGCTTGGGGAGTAAACAGTTTTCCTAAGCAGTTAGCAGTTTCCTTAGAAGGATGTTTTAGCTGCCCATGCTGGGGAAAAACAGTTTGCCTAAGCAGTTATGTTAGCAGTACATAAGCAGTTTCCTTAGTAGTATACGTCTTAGCTGTTACCTCGAAGAAATAGTTGTACAATTTGATCGGGATCGAGAGAAAATTCAATGTTGGGCTCAATAACCAAATTGAATATACGAGGGGTGATCAAGAAGTTCGCGAACTATCTCTATATTTAAAAAACCACAATTCAGATCAGAATGAAATTTGACACACATCTAGTCATACACATGTTCTATAAATAGCAGATATTAAATAATGTTTTGCTCCGTGTCTGTAACGTCACAATGTGAAAATGACGTCAGTATGTAGGTTACTGTGACAAAAAATGGTTGACTCAGTCGTACTCGAGCAACGAACGGCTGTAAAGTTTAACGTATATCTCGGAAATTCCTTTGCAGTAGAATATGATAATTTGTACAAGGTTTATGAAGACAAAAGACTTACCAGAAGTTCAATCATTAATTGGACTGAATGTTTTAGTGAAGGCAGGGAGATAGTTAAAAATGATGTTTGTTCTGTTGACCAGCGAAAGCAAGCCGGTAAAAAGATGTGTCCTTAGTTGAGCAATTTGTTTTGAAAGATCGCCAAGTTACAGTAAGAAAAATAGTTGAATATCTGAGCAATAATACGAGGGGTGATCAAAAAGTTCGCGAACTATCTCTATCATTACAAAACCACAATTCAGATCAGAATGAAATTTGATGCACATACGGTCATTCATATGCTCTATAAATAGCAGATGTTATGTAATGTTTTGCTAGATGTTTCTGACGTCACAATGTGAAAATAATGTCAATATGTAGGTGACTTGTTACAAAAAATGGTTCACTCAGTCGTACTCGAGCAACGAACGGCTGAAAAGTTTAACGTATATCTTGGAAAGTTCTTTGCAGTAGCATATAATGTTTTGTACAAGGATTATGAAGACAAAAGACTTGCCAGAGGTTCAATCAATAATTGGATTGAGTGTTTTAGTGAAGGAAGGGAGGGGGTTAAAAATGGTGTTTGTTTTGTTGCCATGTGAAAGCAAGCTGAGGTAGAGATGTGTCCTTAGTAGATCAATTTGATATGAAAGATCGACAAGTTACAGTTAGAAAAATAGTTGAATATCTTAACAATAATATAATTCTTAAACCCCTAAATAATCGTTTACTTTAGACTTTAAACATATCAGATATGATAAAAAGTAGGCGCCCATACTATATCCATATTAGATAAACGACGTTCCTAAGACAGAGAACGCGGGTTATGATGGTCACCATGCTCATTATGGAAAAGGATATCCTTATCCATCCATCCTATTTCCGAGATTTGGCCATTTCTGACAAATGGACTGTTTTTGTTTTAAAAAATAACTTGCATGATAAGAAATATGACTCGAAAAAATCTTTCAGATCCTGTGAACAGAACGCTAAAGAGCATGTCACGTGACCGCATGGATCACGTGATTCGCGCATGGGCAGAACGGTGGCAAATGTGCATTAAAATTGGAGAGGACTTCTTTGAAAAATAATGAACACTAAAACCTAATTTTATTTCTTTTATGGAAGTGATTCAATTAGTTCGCGAACTTTTTGATCACCCTCGTATAATTATTAAATCCCTAAAATATCGTTTACTTTAGACTTTAAACATATGAGATATGAAAAAAAGAAGGCGCCCATACTTTTTCCACATTGGATAATCGACGCTCCCGAGACAGAGGACTCGGGTTGTGATGATCACCATGCTAATTCTGGGAAGGGATATCATTATCCACCCATCCTATTGCCGAGATTTGTCCATTTCTGACAGATGGTCTGTTCTTGTTATACAAAATTACTTGCAGGTAAGAAATATAAGACTCGGAAAAATCTCTTAGCTTCGGTGAAGCATGTCACGTGACCTCCTGGATCACGTGATTCGCGCATGGGCAGAACAATGGCAGATGTACATTAAAATTGGAGAGGACTACTTTAAAACTGAACACTGAAACCTCATTTTATATCTTTGAAGGAAGTTATTCAATTAGTTCGCGAACTTTTTGATCACCCCTCGTATATAAACAACAGGGACCAGACCGCCAAAATTCAATTTTGGCTGCCATGATGTGTTTGTGGACAAAAGGAAATAGATCGTCATAAAGAGGGGGTCTTCTGAACTTAAAGCATGAGATTAATTGAAATGTTGATGTAGACATTTACCATTTAGATACAAATGTGTCCCTGAATTAGAGATAAATAACATTACTGCTTGAATCATATGAATCAGATAAATCGTCAATGTTTTGGTATTTCCCAAAGCTTCATTAATATGCATTATTAATAATTTAAATTCAAATTATACATTACATATACCAAATATTTGTAATGAAAGATGACCTGATTGACTACATTGCACTGATGATTATTACCCCATATCTATACGAGATAAACCTACCACTGCCAGCCTACTTGACTGCTTTTATGTCACAGCAACATCAGTCAAAGTATACCTTTCACCTAATCTTCTAATCCAAATAAGAATATATATTCAAAATTAAGGAATGTATTCAAAATATTACACATATGAATGAATTAAAGAAAAGCATCTTATTTCCATCTTCCCATATCTGAAAATGAATTTTCATTACTTGTAATGAGTACTCGATACAAAGTAGTAGAAACAGGCAGCTGGAAGCTGGAATGATTCCAGACAACTTGCAGTATAAAAACCAACTGAAATTCAAACTTGACCATTAAGTTCGTGTAAGCACATAACCTTTGCAAAAAATACCTTGACAATTCGAATGGCGTAAGTCCTAACAGAGCAATTACACATTTTATGCATATTCAAAATCTAGCAAATATTTGTGGTGATCTATACGATTCCTATCCAGCTTAACATAAAACGAGCAGAACCTATTCAAACTGCTCAAAGGATCTACCATACTTGGCTTCAAAGGGCCTAATCTCTCGAAGATCTTCTATCATGTCTACCTCATCATCATCAGCAGATCTGACCTTGTGTTTTGAGTATCGTACAAGGATGTTTTCCCCGGAAGTGAAATATTAAAGGAATATTACTACGTTCTTTAATTTCACGCATATTTGAAAGGGAGGCATCTGAATTTCGTTCAAATACATCTTGGTTGAAATATTCGTCTAAAGTTTTCTGTACCCAATTTTCTCTCTCTCTCCCTTGAATAAATCTGGGGGGGGGCTTGTTTTGTGGGATTGTCCAACTTTAGGTTTATGCCAAAGAAAGAGCACAGAGCCTCAACTACAGATGCTTTTAGAAGGGACAAAAAGAGTCCTTGTCCTGGGCATAATTGTTTTTAACATCTTTGACATTTTCTCTTTGCCTCAACACTCACCTTCAACTGTACCTTTGTCACTGCTATATTTGTTGTATAGGTGGGAGACAATAAGTTTTAGAAAGTTCATGGTAGTATGCTAAATCTCAAGGTATAATTGGGAAAAGGTGGTCAAATCTTTCTTTGGCAGGAAAACAACCTGATTTAAGACTCCTGGTCTCAGAGAACCTTTCACTTGTTAAATGATCCCCACCAATAAGAATTGTTCTAGCTTGGTCAAGGTCAGTGCCAGCTTGTCGGAAGATGTTCTCTTAAGTATTCTCATATTCAATGAGAATTTTAACACAGTCTTCATATTTTTGTTCATTCAGTGGTAGAACTTTAGTTGATATTACAATTTATTTCTATTTGAAGACTTTTGTGAATACTGACCCTATATATGTTTTGTCTGCCCCTCATAAAGGAATGTTAATTTGGGAAAGAAGGTCTTGACTATTCTTGAAATGAAGACCTTGTAATCATCACTCAGTTATCTTTCATCATATGCAGTTGGCAGGAAATGAGAAACATTTAGCTTTCTTGTTTTCCCCTGTGAAACATCAAGCAAATCTGGAAAAGTTAATGCCTGGGTGATGACACAAGATGCAAACCAATTGCAAACTTGAGTCTTGTTTTTCATTCTTGACACCGACTGTAAAATAAACATCTAAATGATTCCCCGGCATGCAATAGTGCTATGACCTCATTGTTAAAATGTCCCCTAATATCATCAAGTAATCAGGAAAAACATCTGAGGATGTTGAAACATCCTATATAATATCTGTAGTCTGTCAAAAATCTTTTCATGAAACTGCTCCTTCACAACAATACTTATTACTCTCTGCAATCGAGAAAGCCCATGAAATCTCGAAAACGTGAGAAAACTGTAGATGAGACTTTTTTGAGGGAGGAGACAGTACCTATGCGGTTACTAGGGAATGCCACTGCTAGTAACAATTTGAGGAGATCTAGTGACACTGCCTCATTTCCTGTATGACATTCTGAAATGAAAATTGTTTAAGGTCATCATAATTTTTGCTGAAAAGATAGCTTATCTGAATTTCTGATAATTTTGATGATGCATTCAATTCCATTTGACCTTTCACGGTAGCTCAGTCGGTAGTGCGCTCGCTCCGTGATCGGGAGGTCGTGAGTTCGAATCTCGGCCGCGACAGTCCTAAGTCAATAAAAAATGGGTAGCAACTGCTCGGCACTTTGAAGTGAACGTTGCGGGTCCTTCGGATTAGACCTTAAAAACCGAGGGCTCATGTCACGGCAGGCGTTGGCACGATAAAGATCCCTCACTGCTCAATGGCCATGAGTGCGCCGAGTAAAGGTCAAAATTTGAAGCCCTTCACCGGTATATGGTGACGTCTCTATATGAGTGAAAAATTCTCGAATGGGACGTAAAACAAAATACAATCAATCAATCAATTCCATTTGTTTGACAATTTTCTTGAAATGTCTTATTAAAATTCTGAATCATGAAATAAATAATCAGTAAAATCACCCCTTGTTTAGATTTTCAAAATGACATTAATTGACTCTGTTTTTATAGCTCATGAAAAACGAATGGTCCAAAAGATGTTAGAATAAATTTCTTCTGCTTCAGTGGTGGTCTCAGTTTTTGAAAGTGGGTAGCTGGTATAATTTCCAGATGAGGCCGTGATTCCTGACTAAAAAAAATCAGGTATAAATTAGTATTTCCTCTGATTCCACATCTGCATACCAAGTATGTACATGTAAAACAAACATAAAGTAAATATACTGCAACTATCATCTTCAAAGAGACCGGAAAATGTATTTAAAGGATATAATTTACCAATTAAAAAACAGAAACAATATACTGCGAGGGATGTTAAAAAAAAATCATCAAAAAAAAATATTTGATGACAAAAGTACACATATTATAAAAGCATCTTTTCTTTAGTGCTCAAGAAAATTTCATTTAAAATTATTGTAAATTCATGGTTTTGAGTTATATTTTCGACCTATCAAGGAATCACGGCGCAATTAAAGCAAAGTATTCGGCGTCACAGATATCATAAATAATGCACGCTCACAGTTTGTGTTACCTTATCCATTCATTACAGATATCCATGTATCGTTTCTTGTCTATCAAGGAAACTATAAAACTAGTATAGTATTATAATTTGGTTTGTTTTTAAACCCCAAAACTGCATATTTTTCTACTTGTGCGACATCTGTCGCTATTCATCACGTTCTTAACCTTCCAGATCAGGTTTCGTCAATGATCTTCCTTCTCCTCCCGGATTGTTTTTACTTAGGCCCCACCGTCTGAAATCTTATGCTATTTGGTCAATAGATGTCTGGCAAGTCACTGGTTTATTACATGTTTCGTCTAAAGTATTGGTCCAGAACATTGTGCGTCAGTTTAACCCTACACATACCTGGTATGATGTTTAAGCAATCGTCACAGAACCGGTGGGAGATGAATTTCCTCGGGGGATAGTTGAAAACTTCTAAAAAGTAGCGAGAATTAGGTCTCTAGGGCAGGTGGAACTGAGTCATTTTCTCCTTGTCGACAGGATAAAGGTTGTACATGATTTTGACAGAACCTAAGCATGTTGTTCTAATGAAATCTTCGATGGAAGTGAAAAAGCCTGCCCCTCTACAGAGGATGAAACTCCTTCTCTCAGTGAGCAGAATGGTCACTGAAAGGTCTGGAAAGGTGACTGAATGGCAGAGCTCTGCCATTCAGTCACATTTTAGTAATCTATCAGTCACCTTTCAGTTTACTGAATAGCAAAGTTTCACCCTGTGCTAACCACTGATCAAGCCAGATACAGTGGTAAGTTGTGTTATTTATGCCCTATACTAAAACACGTTTTAATAAAATTACGAACTATCTTTATTTTTTTTAAAGATTGAATAATGTCATTATTTCCTAAAGCAAAGGACCGCCTTTATAACGATATCTTAAATGATTGATTGATTGTATGTTGTTTTATGTCCCGTTCGAAAATTTTTCACTCATATAGAGACGTCACCATATACCGGTGAAGGGCTTTAAATTTAAACCTTTACTCGGCACTCAGGGCCATTGAGCAGAGAGGGTTCTTTACCGTGCCAACGCCTACCATGAGACGGGGCCTCGGTTTTCAAGGTCTCATCCAAAAGACCAGCAACTTTCACTTCAAAGTGCCGAGCGCTTGGCGAAGGAACAGTTGCTACCTATTTCTTTTTGTCGACTCAGGTCAGTCGCGGCCTTGATTCGAACACATGACCTTCCGATCACGGGCTATTGACTGAGCTACCGTGACGGCTTTTGTGGTATGAAGAGATCAAAGAATTCATATCCTCCACGAAATGTCAAATTTCAATTATATATAAACTCAGCACTTCTTCAAACACGAAATCAAATTCCCATGAACCAATAATTTTTCTTCAAACCTTTGACCCCACGAAAATAGGTGATTTTACAGTATCAAGTTTTTAAAGATCAGGTTTTCCAACAATCTGTCGGAAAACCTATGGGTACCAATTGCGCCCCGTTATTAGTAGACATATTTTTGTATTCATATGAAGTATCAATTATCATAGTATCAATTAACATTAGTTACTTCAATTCATATATCGACTCGATATATTCTAGTGAACTTGAAATTAAAGATAGCACAGATTCTGACACATCTGTTTCATATTTGGATATTTTAAATGAAACAGATCTTAATGGTAACCTTACGATTAAAACGATTTCAAGAAGAAAAGATAAACAGCACCTGGTTTGAGCGCTAATGAACTTAAACGGCACTCCAATATATTATTTAGACTGTCAGCATCAACTTATGTCAGTCAGTGGACAATCATTTGCAGTGATTTGCAGAAGTTAGCCATTTGTTTACAGTCATATGCCTCATACCTTGATCAGTCAAGTGAACAACAGAAATTTCGACAATCATTATCTCCCCCAGTGCGCCAAATGGGAACACAATCTGTTGTTAAAATTTACCAATGAATGACAAACCTGTAAAAGAATAATTAATTTAATATTATTGTAGAACAAGTTCTCTAAAGTCAGAAGAATATACAGCGATAGACTTTGACAAAATGCAAAAAATTTGGTTTATAGCAGAAATTACAATATCTTTTGCTGTTGATGTCTTAGAATATGACCCAAGGTCAGGAATTGGGAAAGATATTTTTTGTGGAAAGTACCCGATGACAGGTCAACTGATGAAATGATTTCGTCAACTATCAGAGTTCATAAAATCCTTGAGGGCATGTTACCAGAATATTTTACCCTAGAAATGAGACAAGAATTCAAGAAGACCTATCAAAGTTTTATCCACATCCCAGAATTTATATTGAGGGCTATGTACTCTGATTTGACATTTAGATGATCCTTCTACGTATTTGGCTCCAGTCTTTGGCAACCCCTATTTCAGCTGTTCATTTTTTTTAATATTTCGAATTTCCAACGTCTCGGCATGAGCATCACTGAAGAGACATAATTTGTCGAAATGCGCATCTGGTGCATCCACATTGGTACCGTAAAAGATTTGCATTATGACCCTTGGGTCGACTCCTCTGCTAGTGGAGTGTTAGTCCCAGAGGGTCTCTACAGCCCAGTACTTCCAACGTTTCGGCATGAGCATCACTGAAGAGACATAATTTGTTGCAATGCGCATCTGGTGCATCAAAATTGGTACCATATAAGATTTACAAGCTACAGCATCTCAGATCCCTGGTATAGATGCTAGACTGAGACAGGCAATTATGTGTGAAGATTATGATATGGTGATACACATGAAAACTTTTAACAAGGGTCGACCAAATGATACATTCGATGTGTTTTTTAAGAAGTTGGAGGAAGAAGTTTCTACAGTAACAGCAGCAGATGAATGTCGGCATGGTGATGTTGCACATTAGCAAGTATATCTCGGTAAGAGATTTGATAGAGCAATCAGCAAAGAAATGCTGATATTGAACATCAATACCATCAGAGAGCACTGTACGTTTTGCATTTGTGCAAAAACAAAATTCTTATATTTAAACTGCAAAATTATACAAGGGAAAAATAATCTTGCAGCATGAAGTGCAGTCCAGACACCTGAGAGCGCCCCATGTTGATAAACATATATTATTGTACAGCTATATTTCTGAACATGAGGGAGTATAGTGTAATGAACAGAGATGAAACGTGCTTTATTTGCCTTGGGGTAAAATAGACTGTGGAGAACCTAGTGGTGTAAGAGGAAAGAAGAACATTGTGCCAGAATCCACATCTTTATGTGCTCTAGATCATGATGTGGCTTCAAAGGGTTCTTTAACGCCATCAGTGGCTTTGATTGTAGATATACCAGAAGGTGGGTCTCACACAGATACATTTTTCAGAGGACAGGTATATGTGACTCGGTTTTTCAACCATCCACTCCATTTCGGCATGCTGCAGAGTTGTACAAAAAATTTGGCTGAGAATACTTAACTAATATTGATGCTGTACACCACAGGCCTTTGGATCGCTTAAAAAATTGGGGTGTATAAAAAAGAAATCATTTGATTTAAAAGGATTTTATTGGCGAATGTGAGTACCCTATGAAAGGAGTTCCATACCTTTATTTTTTTAACACCTTAATTTTTTTCTAAGCGATCTAAGGGCCTGTGTGTACACTTATCATGATGGGGGCCAGACCATAGGACATTGTATGGGACTGTCAAGGTGTTGCTGATTATTTGTTTAAGCTATTTGACATGGATATTCTGATTGCTGAACGAGCCGCTCCTAGGCCAACCCTGCAGGGTGCATAATGAGCCTCCTGAATTAAGCTTATCAGAATATCAGAGATGAGCAGTCACTTTGAACAGTTCTTGAGGTCATTTTATTTAATGGTAGGCGTCAGTAAAAAAGGGAAAGATGATTAAAAGAGGCTTGGCTTCGTAGTCTGGATGGAATCAGATCGCACAGGGAGGATTCAGCTGAAAGGAAACCATTCCGAATTTGTCAACCAGTATCTTAAGATCAAGGATTAGAGTCAAATATTTTTTTTTATTTTATTGATCCAAAATTTTTCTTTCGGAAAGTACACCCAAGTTGATCTTCAAATGGTTGATGGTTTTCCGTCTTTATTCTGCAACGAACATTCTTTAGACTGTGGCTTGTACCACACCAGTGGAGGTGGCATACTATTCTGCTAATGCTGTCACATGAAAGATATATGTTGTTAGTGTGCATCAACCACCAACATCCAAAATTATGATGAACTTCATAGAAAACACATGGTAGTATTCTTGTGGGGAGTGAAAATCCAGTGGCAAAAAATACATTTGACCTTTACATAAAAAAAACTGATCTGATGTGTTCTGACACTGATTTTATTATGTCTGATATATGAGCAGTAGAATTTTAAATTGTTCATTTAAAATGCTTCAGTTTTAGTGTTTGAATAATGGCAGGTGCAAGCTGAGATATAATTAAATCATTTAATTTCTATAAAATAATTGATTCTTTTTGGATAAAAAATTCTTTTGATAACTGTATACATGTACATCTGTTTGCAAAAACTGATTAACTAAAATATTTATTTGCTGTTGCTTGATGCCCTGTGCAGAATCAAAGTCCTCCATTAAGTTTTCCATCGACAAATCTGGGCTTATGGACAAATTTCATACATATGTAATATACCTGACACTGAGACTGGATTGATCCAAAAACCTATCTAAATCTAAACTACCTGTTTGTTAAATCATGTTTTATATATATTATTATTTATATACATATATGTGTGTATAAAACATTTTTAATAGTGTAATACTATATAAATAGTGCACGTTTTTGAGGGTAACAGTTGAAATTGACACCCCTCGGAAAACCATTGTCAACCGACGGGTCAGCGGAGGTTGACAATGGTTTTGAGGGGTGTCTATTTCAACTGTTACCCTCAAAAACGTGCACTATTTATTTTATTATACTGAATGTCTTATTGATTTCGGATGTCATAAAAAAATTCGGAGATCGTCGTTAAGATCACGCTTAGAAAGCTTTCAAACTCCCCGCTTCTATTTTTCTCAATAAGAAAGCTTCGGAAAAGATTTTTAAAAAAAACCTCTTTATTGTTTGTTTGCTACTCAAAAAGTCCTTTATCATCTAAAGTTTGCACTCGCAAGGATGTTTCGTCTGTTGTTTGTTGTTTTCAAGTAAGCTACATCGCTTTTATTGACGTCGTCTATTCGGCTTCTTTCAAACGCACAACTGACGATTTGAGAATTCTACGGTGAACCGTACGCGCATGATTTGAACGCATGTGACATTTTCGTAATGTTACCCGTTGTCAAGTGTGTTGCTAACGCTGAGGGTAATATTACTGATTGTTAAATGCATCTAAACCAATCAGATTTTAGTATTTAACATGAAAGTATAATAATATGAATTATTTATTAGGTCACCTGAGTCACTCATGTGACCTATTGCTATCCATTTTTGTCCGACGGCGTTCGTCGTGCGTTAATATTGGAACATTTTTAGCTTCTCCTCTGAAACCGCTCAACCAATTTCAACCAATTTTGGCATATAGCACCTATGGGTGAAGGGGAACTAAAATTGTTAATTTCATGGTCCCTGCCCCCCCCCCCCATCCCCTGGGGCCTGAGGGGTGGGGCTAAAACCACCAAAATTAATGCAATCTTTAAAAATCTTCTTTACTCCTGGACATCAAGCAGTCAAACATGATTGTAATAAGGATTGAGTCCTCTATCAAAATTGTGAAATTTATGGCCCAAGGATCAGGGGTTGTGGTACTAGGGTGGGGCTATATACATCATATAGTGAAAGTGCATCATCTCTTTGAAAATCTTCTCTGCACATGGGTATTAAATAAACTAACTAAGTACATAGTTGTGTTGAGCAAGACTGCTTCTTCCAAAATTGTGAATTTCATGGCTCCAGGGTCAGGGTTTCTGGTGTTAGGGTGGGATTCTATTGATTATATAGTGAAAATACATTAAATCTTTGAAAATCTTCTCTGCTCCTGGGTATGAAATAAACTAACCAAGTACATAGTTATGATGAGCAAACGTGCCTCTACGGAAATTGTGAATTTCATGGCCCCTGGGTCAGGGGTTCTGGTGTTAGGGCGGGGCTCTATTGAATATATAGTGAAAATGCATTATTTCTTTGAAAATCTTCTTCTCTGCTCATGGGTATTAGATAAACTAACTAAGTACATAGTTACGATGAGCATGGTTGCCTCTTCCAAAATTGTGAATTTCATGGCCCCTGGATCAGGGGTTCTGGTGTTGGGGCGGGGCTCTATTGATTATATAGTGAAAATGCATTAAATCTGAGAAAATTTCTTCTCTGCTCCTGTGTATGAAATATACTAAGTAAGTACATAGTTATGATGAGCATGGCCGCCTCTTCCAAAATTATGAATTTCATGGCCCCTGGGTCAGGGGTTCTGGTGAAAGGGGGGACTTTATTGATTATATAGTGAAAATTCATAATTTCTTTCAAAATATTTCTTTCTACTCCTGGTTATAAAGCAAAGAAACAAGTGTATAGTTATGATGAGCAAGGATGCTTTTACAATTTTTTTTAAAACTTGTGGTCCCAGAGGTTCTGTTGTTTCTCTGAAAGGGGGGCTCTATTTGATTATATAGTGAAAATGTGTGAACTCTTTGAAAATCTTCAACTAATTGCATAGTTATGATGACGAGGGTACCTCTTCCAAATTTGTAAATTTTCATGACCCTAGGTCATGGGTTCTGGTGTTAGGGTAGGGCTGTGTTTAATAGCGAAAATGCATTATTTCTTTGAAAATCTCCTCTGCTCCTGGGCATACTGGAAGCAAACAGAGTAAAAGTTTTAATAAGCAAGGTATTTTTACCAGAAGTTTGAACATCTAGACCATTTAGTCAAGTGTTTTGGTCCTGGCCAGTGCTCTATTAATTTGTACTCCCCTTTGCCATTCACCTTTGATTACTAATCAATGTAGATAATGTATTTGAAAGGTTAATAGAATAAGAGAATTGTGCAAGAACATTTATTGCATAATACAAAAGGACTGTCATAGTTTTAATAATCAGGTAGACTTGGAAATAATAGATGAATAAAAATGAAAAAAAATAACTTATCTTTTAGTGATAAAAAATGGGGACAGATAGAAAGATACTAGACCAATTATTTTGTTGATCTTAATTGTACTATTTTCCTTGCTTTTGGGCAACAAAGCTTCATTTATCAGTTTATGGATCCTCTAAATTGTTGTACTCAGGTGACCGTTAAGGCCCTTTTGCCTCTTGTTGAATAAAAGTGATATTCTTTCACACTGTGAAAGCGTACCAAAATGACATTCTGACACAGTGTGAAATAATATCAAAGTAAGTAAAAATGATTTCTGCCTTGTCATAAGATAGAGATAGTGAATAAACCATCTTGATAGAGACTGAAACAGTAAATTTCCTCCCAAATGTAATGCTAAAATCCATGTTACAATGTTTTCAATCTCACAATTGCTAAGATGAAATATGGAGATAACGAGCAGTATTCAAGCTCAAACTCCATTAAAACAATACAAATCGGGAGAAGAGCAAACACGGACCTCCAAAAACATAAGAGGTGGGATCAGGTGCCATGGAGGAGTGAGCATCCCTGCCGACCGATCACACGTACCGCTGTGTGCTCCTTGTCGGTAAATAACGGAAAAAACATCGACAATTCAGTTTATGTATAATGGGTTAACAATTAGTATGAAAAACGTCAGTCAGCATATAACTCAATGATAGACTATATTTACTGAAAAGGTCATTGTATCGACCATAGAACTTACGAAATGACTTTAAACGGGTCTGTTGATATTTTTGTTTCATCAACTTGTCAATAACTTACTTCGTTTTAGAAGTTGTTCATACGTAGAGCATGCTCTTGCGTATCGAATCAACTGAGAGATACACACCCCATATGCAGGTGATACGGGTAAATTGCTGCATAAGTAAGGGAAGTTGACAAATGAAAAGTTAAAGTCATCACGTTTATCATAAAGCTTTGTTAGATTACCAATCATGTTTTTTTTTCTAGTTATATATCCAAATCTGAAACAGATGTGTCAGACTCTGTGGTATCTTTTATTTCAAGCTCACTGGGATATATCGTGTCGACATATGAATGGAAATAACTATAATTGTTAATTGATAAAATGTCGTCGATATATCGACATGTCGAGATGAACGCCACAGCAAGAGATTCTTTTCTCATGTATAAGATTTTGAATAAATTCTGCTGCTTATCAATACAAAAATAGGTCTGCTAACAACGGGGAGCAAATTGGTACCCATTAGAATCCCAACAGATTGTTGGAAGATCTGGTCTCCGAAAACCACATGGATATTGTCAATCAGAACGTTCAACAGCTCAACTGTGACATCACAGCCTATAACACTGTTAAGAAAAGGCAGAGACAAAGAGAAATAAAAAAAGAAGAAAACATTGAATATCATCTTTATAGACTGATATATAAGATACCTGTTCGTGTTGTATTACGGGTTTTGTTTAGATCATCTGCACATTTCTTCCAAAACTTCTTTGTGCTTGTTTTCGGTATGCCACCTGCTGCTCTTACATAGTTTATTAAAAAGTATTATACTTAAAAATTCCAAGGTGTTCCTAATAGTTTGATATTAAAATTGTTAATAATATTTTTTGTACAAATATCTCGGTAAATAGATTATTTGATGTGTTCAGTTTTAATTTTAATTTATGTTTAAGACTTCAATGAACAGCTTAATATAAAGGAAAATGCTCAACTGGAATTGCAAGGTAATTCAATATATCCAAAATTGCATTAAATTAAAAGTATGAGTATCTACAAGTCAATTTACTTTCTCGGCTCTGGAATAAAATGTTCAAATGCAAGAAAACTTTTAATCTTTAAAATATTTTTTCATCATTTATGATATTCAACACGCCGGTTTCGAGATAGGAACTTTCCTGTTTAAAAGGCGTGAATAACACGCCAGTTGATGCGGAGGTGGGACATACCGTCATGGTAAACAATATACAGACGCCAAAAAGATAACCATGTCACAAAACATTGATTTAATGCTGAAACCACAGCTTAAATTATTTCTTACTGAACGGGGAATGACTATTAGTGACTATAATGTGTATCAACTACGGGAATTAGCTAAAAAAAAAAAAAAAAAAGCTTTAAATTTTATTCTACCCGTCTTGAAATCTAACGATGACGCCGGAGACTTTCTTCGCCAGAGAAGTCGGGTAATAAATGATGGAGAAGTTGTCCAGTTTCCTCTTGTGAAATCTCAGGATTTAAAAAAATGGACCAATGATTTTAAAAAAGTGCCAGTATTATGTCAGGCAGACGTATTTGTTTATTTACTGTCTAAGGCTAATGCCTGGTTTCCTATTCGACTCCAAAATTACAAGTCTGAACAGGGTTACAGACTTGATCATCTAATCACATTTACTCCGTGCAGTGTCATGAGTTGTCTCATAACCATCTATATGTGAGTCACTAAGTCACTATGTATCAGAGAGACGTCACTGTCAGCCGATCCATACAGGACCTGCTGTTTTTTGAACTGTACTGATGGCAGTTGCACTTCTGCTGGCTGTGATTGCACTGGGTAGATAATGACTATAATTTAAAACTAAATCAATTAACTATTGATCATTAATAATATAATTTTTAAAATTACAATCATTGCTGCTACACGAGTGCAGAAAAAAATAATCCTTTAATGTCTATGATCATGATTTATTATTGTCACAATCTGCTGGCTGATTAGCATATTAAATACATTAAACTATTCAATATTTGACAATTAATTTAAATATCATTAATGGTCGCCCGCGTGGCGCAGTGGTTAGAGCGTCTGCTCTAGAGTCGCGAAGTTCGGAGTTGATCCTTACGTCGCGGGTTCGAATCCCACTGGGACGTGGAGACCGGTCCTTCGGATGAGACAGTATAAACCGAGGTCCCGTGTTGCAGTAGGTGCTGGCACGAGGAAGATCCCTCCCTGCTCAATGGCCGTAAGTGCCGAGCATAGGACAAAATTTGCAGCTCTCCACCGGCAAGTGGTGGCGTCTCCATATGAATGAAAAATTCTCGAGAGGGACGTTAAACATACAAACAAACAAACAAAAAAATATCATTAATAATAAGTTATCATGATTATCACATCCATACACATTTACAATAAACATAATTGCACTATTTCTGAGGTATAACTGTAAATATTCATTGAAACAAAACCCAGAAGTAAGGGATTAAATAAAAATAAGATAGATAGGTACAGAAAACATTTGCAGCCTCAAGCATCTTTGTGATAAATTATATATTTTTAGAGATGATGTTGGATGTTAACATGTTGTGGCCCTATTGTTATACCCCCCGCAAACGAAGTTTAGGGGGGGGGGATATTGGAATCAGCATGTCCGACTGTCTGTTCTGTAGACGAGATTTTGTCCGGACCATTTCTTGGAAACTGTTGCAATGATTTGTCTGAAAATTTGTACACTTATTATTCCCTATATGAAGGTGTGCATCTGGTATTTTCATCATGATTGGATAATTTTTTTTTTTTGCATTTTACAGGTTTTTTTTTTTCATTTTTATTAACTAAGTCATTTCGGGTTCATGGCTAAGGTTTGAGACATAGAATCTAGAACATCTGTACAAAAATGTGAACTACAGGTTAAAACTACTCAATAGAACTAAAATAAAAATCACAAAGTATTAAAAACAGTTTTTGCATTACACAGCAGATAGAGTAAATCCATTTGTCCCTTGGGAGTAATGAGTGGACATGCATCCAGTTAAAGATTAATGAACGAGTTCAGTGTGCGAAGCTGTTAGGGCATCTCTGTTCAAGCAGGTCTTATCTATATATCCTGGGAATTGGGCAGAAAGAAATAAAGATCTTTGTTGTCTAAGTCTCTTAATTGTAATTTATGTCTGTCAAAATACATACCGGTAGTTACTGGAACCAGCCTTTTATTTTTAAAATGAGTTTGATATAAAGGTATTAAGATCAATTTTATTTTGTATAATTAATTTTATTTTTTTTTTCCACAATCAATTTGCAGTGTCATGTCTCAAAAAGATGACAGATAGTTGCAAACTATTTTTTTCAATGTAATAAAAAACACTGTAATTATTAGTATTGATGATTTATTAGGCTGCACCTTAGTTTCATTCATTAAAAAAATATAATGAGTAATTCAATTCTCAGGTTCTGACTCCCAAATCATGGAAGTATTTGACTTACATGTAACCATCGATGATAGCAATGTACAAAATCTACCTAAAACTTTGAAAGAGTGCATTTCAAACTTTGACCCTACTAAAAATTTATCAATTTTTGACTACGTATCAACATGCATTGGTAAAACAGATTGTAGTGAAATCAATAGGCTTACTGAACATCAATCAGACTCGATCTTTTGGTATAAATACAGATTTTTGAGAATTGGTTCATCTATCTTACACAATGCTTGTAATTATAAAGGAAATGACCGGGTATAACTACAATGTAAAACAAATATTGAGCAACGACTGTACATCATTTTCAACACCTGCCACCGTTTATGGTAAGGAAAGGGAAGTTATGACAAGAAATTTATATGAAAAAAGTATTTGCAGAACACAAAGGTGGTAGAGTGAAAATTTCATCAGGTCTTATTATTGATTCTAATAACCCTTTAGTTATCTTGGTGCTTCGCCAGATGGAATTTTGCAGTGTAAGTGTTGTGGAACAGGAATTCTTGAGATTAAATGTCCATACAAATTTAGAAATTACACTTTAGATCAGATTTTCAATGAAAATTATCATATTCAGAGGGATGAGAATGGGTGTATGAAATTGAAAGAGAACTCAAATTGGTATAATCAAATTCAAACACAAATGGCTGTTGCAAATGTACAGTGGTGTGAATTTGTTTTGTATTTAGAAGGTGATGTCACAAATGGAAAACACAACATTTACAGTGAAAAATTTACTTTGATCCATCACTATGGATTTAATTGTTTTGAAAAAACAAATTATTGCCAAAGCTGCAAGGAAATTATTTCCTTATGCATTAAAAGCTCAAAATGTTGGGGGAAATTGTCATTTGCTTTCAGTGGCAAATATTTCATGCATGTGTAGATAGCTGCTGAAAACTATATGAAATCTGCTCTATAATATCAAGCTCTCAGTAGAATATAAATTACCTTTATGATATTTGAAATACATATTGTATATTTATATAATACAATATTGTATTATAGTATTGTACTATAATAATTGACACATTTTAAAATAAAATATTAATAAAAATACAAATATGAAGAATTTCATATAATGTGTATTATTTATGAACCTGGCATAATTCAAGCAAATAATACTTTTGTAAGTCTAGTATAAAAAATTACTTCATTAAAAATTATCTAAACATGTAGTGTATTTTTCTTCGGTTTTTAAATTCAACTACCGTCTAACCAAGGGTGGCATCAAACTGCATAAAAATGACGCAACTTATACCATTTGATTCATAATTGGTTTTAAAGACCATAGTATAATATTTCCAACAAGTCTGAATAACTTTAGTCTGTAGATGACTCTTTCTACGTGGATTCTAAGCTTGGCAATCTTTCTGGTTTGTTTTTCTATGTCATCTGCATTTAACCGTTTCTTTTTTCCCCAAACACACTTTCTACTAAAAGGGGGAATGTTTAATTTGGCTCTTTTATTTGTTAGCAAATCTCTGATAGTAAACCCACGATCAGACATGATATCATCATCTTCCTCAAAAAAAGCCAGATCGTGTGAAATCAATCTGTCTGATACATTGCCACCATAAACCATTAATACAAACTTAAAAACCGAGGCCCCGTGTCACGGCAGGCGTTGGCACGATAAAGATCCCTCACTGCTCAATGGCCCTAAGTGCCGAGTAAAGGTCTAGATTTGAAGCCCTTCACCGGTATATGTTGACGTCTCTATATGAGTGAAAAATTCTCGAATGGGACGTAAAACAACATACAATCAATCAAATATAAAAGTTCCTGTAGGGGATATAGCTAGTAGGTATTTATCTGTATTCTTAGATTTATAACTGCTGTGTGTAGCTGCCTGAGCAGTGGATGATCGAGGACGCTGAAAGAAAAACTCTGTACGATCTATAACTGCACGAGTGTTTGGATAATTCTTTCTGAAAGACGTTGGCATATATTTTCTGACCTGATTTCTAGTTGGCCACCTTATTAGATACCCAAAAACATCTGACATGAATGTAATCCATGTGATGAAAATTTGTGAAACAATAGATTTTGATATTCCAAACACATCTGCAAGGCAAAATTCATAAATTCCTAATCGTAAACGAACAAGTGTCAATATGAATCCATGAAAAAGAGACATTACTAATTTTCTTGAGGGACCAGGTTTTTTTTATGTCTTGGGTTTTTCTGGTAGCCTTTTTCTTCAGCACTTACTTGACTAGACCGATACTTAAGAGTAGGGCATTTGTAAACAAGTATGTTGAATATTCCTAATAGATAGTTTTCGACTGGCATGAATTAAGCAAGAGTTATTTCCCGTTGACCGCCATATTGGAGGTCCAACTAGCGAATTTTCCTCTTTCAGCAACCAATTTTAAACTTGTATTGCAGTAATATAAGAGCAAACATCTTTTAAATACTAAAATTACGAATTAAAGGAAGCTTGAGTAAACATTAATTCGTAAGAAAAAGTGTGTTATCTTTATCCAATTGCCCAGTATGATAAGTTTAAATTGGTTGAACAAAGAAGGAATTAGGGCTTGTATACCTCCAACAAGGCGACCAACGGGAAATAACTCTTGCTAAATTCAGTCCAGTCGAAAACTATCTATAGCAGGGCAAGAGATGTTAAACCAGTATAAGATCTAACATTTGCCTCATTTTTTGTTATATTTCAATGAAAGCATCTCTTAAAATGAAATATGAAGATAACGAACAGTATTCAATCTCGAAAGTCCAATGAAACGATACGAATTTGGAGCAGAGGAAACCCGGACCTCAATATTAAGAGGTGGGATCAGGTGCCATGGAGGAGTGAGCATCCCCTGCGGACCGGTCACACCCGCTGTGTGCTCCTTGGCATGATCGGGAAACAAAAACCGGAAACATCCGTAGACAGTTCAGTGTATAAATAATTTAATGGCCTAACAATCAGTATGAAAAAACGTCAGTCAGCATTTGACTCAATGACAGGTTGTATGTGCTGACAAGGTAATTGTATCGACCGGAAAACTTGCGAAAAGATGACTTCAAACGAGACTGTTGATATCCTCGTTTCGTCAACTTGTTTGTCAATAGCTTGCCTCGTTTTAGAAATTGTTCATACGTAGAGCATGCTCTTGCGTATTGAATCAACTGAGAGATATAAACCCTATATGCAAGTGATAAGGGTATATTGCTACCTAAGTGAGGGAAGTTAACGAAAAGTTGAAGTCATCACATTTATCATAAAGCTTTGTTGTTAGGTTACCATTAATGTCTTTTTCTAGTAAAATATCTAAATATGAAACAGATATGTCAGAATCTTTGGTATCTTTTATTTCAAGCTCACTAGGATATATCGAGTCGACATATGAATGAAAGTAACTATTGTTAATTGATAATACGTCGTCAATATATTGAAATGTCGAGTCGAAGGCCACAGCAAGTGTTTTCTTCTTCTCATGTAGAAGTTTTTGAATAAATTCTGCTTCATATGAATACAGAAATAGGTCTGCTAATAATGGGGTACAATTTCTACCCATGGAAATTCCAACAGATCATTGGAATGCCTGATCTCCAAAAACTGCATATATATTGTCAATCAGAAACTCGAGCATCTTTTTACATGTAGTACAAAACTCTTTTCTCCTTAAAATTTCAGTAAGGCGTGACATTCTCGGCGATACATAATTAGCGTCTCTCAAATAGTGACCTAGATTCTCATTGGTTGCCGGATTAGCTCATCAATACAGAAATTTACAGAACTTTTCATTCACGGGTGAAATACACATGGGATAAAAATGAGTCAGAGTCAACGAGTGACGCAAGGAACCAATTACATCGTTTCTTACAGGAAAGAGGTGTGTCTTATGTCATCTCATCGTTTGTTAACAACAATCTAAAGTTGCTAATATTTAATTCCTTAACCAATGAGAATCTAGGTCACCATTTGAGAGACGCTAATTAGGTATCGCCAAGAATGTCACGCCTTACTGAAAGTTTAAGGAGAAAAGAGTTTTTTTTACTAATATGAACTTCAGTGTACTTGTGTGTACAATCTGAAGATTTTTCAGCTAACTTTGCTTTGAGATGTGTGTTCTCCTCACTCAATTTAGTAATGTCATTCAAGGTCAGTTCTGTCTGCATGGAAATTTCTGTGACATGAGCTGAACTCTGAGGTGTTGCTATGTAGGAGTGATAATGAGGGACTTCTTTCAGCATCTTCAAACTTCTGACCACTGATTAAAACTTAAAAATCAACTTACAAAATTATAGCTCATTGTATGAGTTTAAAAAAAAAAAAAAACCCATAGGAATTGAACATTAAGATATCTTTTTTCATTTTTAGAATGAATTTATACCATTAGAATTTGCATCAGAAAGCTCCACTTCACAAACAACATATAGTTGAGTCATCTTCATAGATGCATGACTCAGCTGAGGTTTGTGTGGATATTGCACAAGATTCCGTCACTGGTTCGATCCCATCTTGAACAGGCTTGGCTGTGTTGCTGGAGTTACAAGTTGTTCTGTAATATGAATATGATACATAATTATGGATCTTGTAACTTTTTTTATAATAATACACATCCATGCACCATTTCTAGATTTTTAAAATATATTTTTTCTTAAATTTTCACACAATAGATTGATTTAACCGTCAAGCAGTGATGATTTTCTCGGGCATCAGTAACCTGTTTACAAAGTCAAAAATTTTATCAGACTACTATGTGAAAAGAAGCTTCAATGATTGTACAAAACCTTTTCTTAGAGGACTCTTTAAAATTATTGTAAGGAAAAAGAATAGACCTGTCACACTGACTGTCAAAGTGTAATGAGCAGATACGAGAATATTTGTTGGATTGATTGATTGATTGTATGTTGTTTTACGTCCCATTCGAGAATTTTTCACTCATATAGAGACGTCACCATATACCGGTGAAGGGCTTCAAATTTTGACCTTTACTCGGCACTCAGGGCCATTGAGCAGTGAGGGATCTTTATCGTGCCAACGCCTGCCGTGACACGGGGGCTCGGTTTTTAAGGTCTCATCCGAAGGACCCGCAACTTTCACTTCAAAGTGCCGAGCGCATGGCGAAGGAACAGTTGCTACCCATTTTTTATCGACTTAGGTCAGTCGCGGCCGAGATTCGAACTCACGACCTCCCGATCACGAAGCGAGCGCTCTACCGACTGAGCTACCGTGAACGGTAATATTTGTTGGAGGACCCATGTCTTCTATCGTCGTATCATTCTAATCCACTGATTTCTTTTCTTCTGCCCCTATTTATTTGGTAAAGACAGAAATTTACATCTTTGAGATGAGGATATTTAGTTGGATTTAATTGCTTTTGAGTGGAGGAAGTGCATCCCAGCACACAGCAATGATAAACCGGCATTATGAGGATGCAGTGTATCCAGTGTAAATAAACGGCCCCACCTTCCGGTTTACGCGGAAACAAAACTCCCCTCCGCGAATGAAGAGCGCATCAAGGGAGGTAATCTCGAAAGTTGCGTATTCAAGAAAATTCAAATATCAAGTCATAATTTCATGATATGATTAATGACTGTTCGGTATCTTCACACTTCTCTTTTATTCTTTGAATATCTTTTACTCATTTTTAACTCTAAGTATGTGAACTGTAATTGTTACCAAAAAAGTGAATAGGAAGAGTATAAATGCCACTTCGACATTTTTTCCACACTTTAATCTGTAAATTTTACACTTTTGTAAAATTTTTATCATTAAATAAAAACTGAAGTATAAATTTTACAGATTAAAGTGTAAATTTTACAGATTAATGAGTAAAAAAATGTACAGATTAAGGTAACTATACAAAAAATACAGATTGCTGTATAAAAAATTCAGATAAATGCATCTTAAATTTATTTATGTAAGTTATGAAAACCTGCACGAGCTATTCTCCACGTGATTGCCGACTAAGACAAACTCTTTTTGTTGTCAATAATCGATCGATCAACGTCACAAGTCAGGTACACATGTATTGTATGAGGAAAAAGTTGCAAGATTCAATTAAAATTTTATTTCAGTGGGATGATGGTACAGACAGGGTTATCATGCTTATTGACACATACAGTACTTACACAATAGTATGTACAAGTTGATTTTCAACGGAACTAGGATTTAATTCTGCAAATGGTAATCCAATTTATATACCCATAGCTCCCTTTCTAAGGAGGAAATTCTTCAAAATTATGTCAGTTTTAAATATTTTTAATATTCTAACAATCAAAATGAATTTAAATTAACATACCTATACTGGATTCCTAAACTTCATGAAAATCCTTACAAAGTTACATATAGCGGGTTCCATTAAATTTTCTACCAAGCCTCTTTCTTTACTTGTCACTAAAATATTATAACAGCAGTAAAGGAGAAATTTCAGGAGTACTGTACAGCAATGTATTCGAGAAGTGATTTGAATCAGATATGGATACTTAAAAATTCCAAGGAACATTTAGAAAATTTGAAAACACAAGATTTTACCAAAATCAATAACATCAAAACGTACGACTTTTCAACACTTTATACAACCATTCCCCAAGATAAATTAAAGTCCAGGTTTTTTGACATCATTACATGTAACAGCTGCTTTTTCAATAAAAATGGAACTCGTAAATTTACTTACCTTGACATTAGTTTTGTTTGTTTGTTTGTTTTGTTGTTTAACGTCCCTCTCGAGAATTTTTCACTCATATGGAGACGCCACCACTTGCCGGGGGAGAGCTGCAAATTTTGTCCTATACTCGGCACTTACGGCCATTGAGCAGTGAGGGATCTTTTTCGTGCCAGCACCTACTGCGACCCACGCGGGCGACCCTTGACATTAGTCATTTACAACATTAATTTGTTAAAAACAATCCCATTGTACACACAAGTATGGAATCCGGATAGGGCCATGTACTTCGAATTCACTATCGCACCATCGAGGTTTGGGTCGATAGTGCGATGACGATGATGAGATGGTGCGTTAACGATGAAGCAATGGTGCTTTAGCGCGATGACGATGATGCGATGTCACGACAATGCGATGATGATGATGCGATGGCACGATAACGATGGTACGATGACGCGATGTTCACTATTGCTCCATCGTGCTATCGCACCATCGTCATCGCATTGTCGCGCCATCGCATCATCGTCATCGCGCTATCGCTTCATCGTCATCGCAGCACCGCTTCATCGTTATCGCATTATCGCGTCATCGACCCTTAAGTCGATGGTGCGATAGTGAACTGCATGGCCCTATCCGGATTCCATACACAAGTACTCTGAAAGACATAAAAAGATGCTTGAATTTCTAATTGATTTTTTTGCTTGTTGTTTAGCGTCCTTCTCGAGAATTTTTTACTCATATGGAGACGCCACCACTTGCCGGTGGAGAGCTGTAAATTTTGACCTATACACGGCACTCAGGGCCATTGAGCAGTGAAGGATCTTTTTCGTGCCAGCACCTACTGAGACATGGGACCTCGGTTTATACGGTCTCATCCGAAGGACCGGTCTTCACGTCCCACAGTGGGATTCAAACCCGCGACGTAAGGATCAACTCCTTACTCCGCGACTCTAGAGCAGACGCTCTAACCGTTGCGGGCGACGAGTTTCTGATTGACAATATCAAATATGTAGTTTTGGAGGGCCAGGTCTTCCAACAATCTCTCGGAATTCCCCTGGGTACCAATTGCGCCCCGTTATAAGCAGAACTATTTTTGTATTTATATGAAGCAGAATTTACTTAAATCTTAAACTTGAGAAAAAAGCACTTGTTGTTGCCTTCAACTCGACATTTAGATATATCGACGACGTATTATAAATTAACAATAGTTACTTCCATTCATATGTCAACTCGATGTATCCCAGTGAGCTTAAAATAAAAGATACCACAGAACCTGACTCATGTTTCATATTTGGATATTTTACTAGAAAAAAACGTTAATGGTAACCTAACAACCAAGCTTTGTGATAAACGTGATGACTTCAACTTTCCCTTACTTATATGTAGCAATATACCTAATCACCTGCATATGGTGTTTATGTCTCTCAGCTGATTCAATACGCAAGGGCATGCTCTACGTACGAACAATTGCTTAAACGTGGCAAGCTATTGAAAAACAAAATGATGAAACAAGAATATAAACAGTTTCGTTTGAAGTCATCATTTGCAAGATCTATGGTTGATACAATGACATTGTCAGCAAATACAATCTATCATTAAGAACCCTCTATACACTGCACACTAAAGAGTTCTGATTCTGTGGTATTTTTATGTAGTTGGAGTAACCTGCCATTAGATCTAAAATAAAATAAATTGAAATCTACAGTTTATCCATCAATTTCTAATCAATTTAAGCATTCTTAATATTTTAATAGGCCAAGATGAATTAATTGAACACCTCATCTGCATGCTTTTTCCCCACTTAAGTAAACAACAGTGATTTCTGGTCATCAAAACTTTAACTTTGAACATTTTTCCTTGGGGTAAAAGCCAGGCACTCTAAGTTGAAAATGATATAAATAAGCTCAATATTTATACCTTTATACAATATCATTTTCTCAATGTCCAAAAACATTTTTGTTTAGTGTAGAGAGGGTCCTTAAGTCAAATACTAACTGACCTTTTTCAAACAAATTGTTAGGCCATTATTTACACACTGAATTGTCTACGGATTTTTCCCGATCATGACAAGGAGCAGTCGGCAGGTGTGAACGGTCGGCAAGGGATGCTCAATCCTCCATGGCACCTGATCCCACCTCTTATGTTTTAGAGGTCCGTGTTTGCTTTGCTCCTGATTTGTATTGTTGGAATGGACTGCTCGCTATCTCCATATTTCATGCAAACAAGATGTATATTCATGTATTAGAATATAGAATTACCTAAACCCCAAAACAATAAAATATTTTTAAATAAACACTGTTGTTAATCATAGAAATGTTAAAAGACGCTTCAATCTCTTAAACTTATTTGGACAGTAAATTTACATAAGATTCATTAATTCATTGACAAATTGAGGAAAAATGATATAAACAGCTTTTTTTCAAAAATCATGAAAATAACATTTAAACATGTTTATATAAGTAAAATGAATAATTCTAACCGCATAGATTTTAATTTTTCATTCAAGGTTTCACAATAAAGTCCTACAAAGTGAAAAAAAAAGTTAAAGATTTATAATGGTGACGGCAAAAAAGAACATCATAGAAAGTTAACATTTTCTTAATATTTTAGAAATTTAATATTTGCATTATTTACAATCAAAATTGGTCTAAAAATATATATCAATCCAGACATCATATTTTTAGGTCACCTGAGTCATTTTGGCGACCTATACTGCTATCCGTTTTTGTCTGTCGTCGTGCATCGTCCGTTGTGCGTTAACATTTGAACATTTTCAACTTCTTTGGAACCGCCAAACCAATTTCAATTTTGGCATATAGCATCTTTGTCTAAAGGGGAACAAAAATTGTGAATTTCATGGTCCCTGTCTTCCTAAAGTCATACGGGTGGGGCTAAAACCACCAAAATTAATGCAATATTTGAAAGTCTTCTTTTTTACTCCTGGACATCAAGCAGTGTAACTGTTGGCATGATTGTAATAAGCATTGAGCCCTCTACCAAAATTTTGAAATTCATGGCCCCAGGGTCAGGAAATCTGGGGCTAGGGCGGGGCTATATAGATCATGTAGTGAAAGTGCATTATTTCTTTCAAAATATTATCTCTTCTTCTGGGTGTTAAACAAACTAACTAAATACAAAGTTATGATGGGCAAGGGTGTCTCTTCTAAAATTGCGAATTTCATGGCCCCTGTGTCAGGGGTCCTGGTGTTACGGCAGGGCTCTATTGATCATATAGTGAAATGCATTAATTCTTTGAAAATCTTCTACTCTACTCCTGGGTATTATTTAAACAAACTAAGTGCATGGTTATGATAAGCAAAGATGCTTCTTCCAAAATTGTGAAATTCATGGCCCCAGGGTTGAAGGTTCTGTTGAACGTAAGGGGGGGGGGGGGGCTCTGTTGATGATATAGTGAAAAGGCATAATATCTTTGAAAATATCCTTTTCTGCTTCTGGTTAAAAAGCAAAGAAACTAAATGTATAGTTATGATGTGCAAGTGTTTCTTCCAGAATTGTGAGTTTCATGCCCCCTGGGTCAGATGATCTGGTATAAGGGAGAGGCTCTATTGATAATATATATAGTGAAAATATATATATTTATATATGAAATATATATATATATATATATATATATATATATATATATATATATATATATAAAATTAAATTCTGTTAAATGATCCTGTCTGCTCCTTAGTGTTGAGCAGATGAACAAAGTTCATAGTTATGTGAACAATGTTGCTTCTTACAAAATTACTAAAATTTGTAATCCCAGGGTCAGGAGTTTTGGTGTTTCTCGGGGAGGTGGGGTGGGGTGGGGGGTCTATTTATAACAATAGTGAAAATGTGTTACTTTTGTGAAAATCTTCAACTAAGAGAATAGTTATGAAGAGGATACCTCTTCCAAATTAGTGAAATTCATGACCCCTGGTCATGGGTTTTGGTGCTAAGGTAAGGCCGTGTTGAATTTGTAGTGAAAATGCATTATTTCTTTGAAATTCCTCTCTGCTCCTTGGCATATCGAAAGCAAAAAAGCAAGGATATTTTTACCAGATTTTTGAACATCTAGACCATTTGGTCAAGTGTTCTGGTCCTGGCCAGGGCTCTATTAATTGGTATTCTACTGAGAGAAGTTATTCCTCTTTGCCATTCACTTTTGATAATTGATCACTGTAAATAAATATATTTGAAAAGTTGAAAAAGTAAGAGAATTATGCAAGTAATTTTATTGCATAATACAAAAAGTACTTTCAAAGTTCTGATGATCAGATAGACTTGTAAATAATAGATAAATAAAAATACGACAAAAATAACTTATCTTATTAAATGTTCTTCCAAGACCAAGAGGCCAATGTGAGAGGTTACGATATAGGGTTTAAAAATAATAAAGAAGCACTAATAGTTTGTTAATAGTCTGCATGGTGATAGTGATAAATGGGGGCAGATTAAAACTTAAAGCAATATGAGCTGCAACTTTCTCAGAATTTTTTGTTGCAAAATTGTAATTAACTATTTCAATGACAAAAAAAAAGAACGTAAAAATGCAGTTCATATTGCTTTAATTTTTGAGTTATTATTGAATACTAGACTTATTTCATTGATCCTGATCATCATATTTCCCTTGCTTTGCTTATAGGCAATAAAGCTTCATCTATCAGTTTATTTTATACTCTAAATTGTTATATTATACTCAGGTGACCGCTAAGGCCCTTGGGCCTCTTGTTTGTTTGTATCATCTGTCCTTAAACAAAGTATTAAACATTGCGGCGCAAGAAAGGAAAGACAGGGAAAATAAATTATCACGCATTAATTAGATTTTACATGTATACAACAGTTACTACACAGTTTACCACGCGGAAAGGTGAGTGATTTATGATACGCAAACTAAGCCACCAATGTTATTCTAACAGTTTGTACTTTTTTATTAAAGTTAATACATTATAAACAAATTGATAGTATAGAAATTATTTTTAGCAGGTAATGATTATTTTATCGAGTGTGTAGGTATGTTGTAAACTATATGGGGTTGAGGTCCTTCAGAATGTCAAACTTGTTCATTCTTTTAAATACCCCAAAGATATGAGATTAATAACGAGAGGGTGACCATATTTTTGTCTTTCAACGCAGATTATCTTGATCATACTATACATTTGAACAGCATTGTTTATTGAAACTTCTATAGGGTATCTTCTCGATGGCAGTAACATAAAAAACCTGGTTCATATAGCCAAGGGTGATTTCCTGGGGGACACTGATATGAAATTCCAGGTTCCAGTCCAGGTTACGCTCCAACAGTGCATCAATAATGACAGTGTTCAGGCGCGGATCCAGGAATTGAAGTGGGGGAAGGGGGCAAAAAGTAGGCAGGGGGTCTGATGGCCACCTTGAGGCCCCCAGTGGGTCCAGGGCGAAGCCCTGGTGAGGGCCCATGGCAACGAAGCCCCCGGAAGCTCCTGGAATCTGGAAATTTGATAAGGTAAAAATGAGGTCTACCGATTAGACATTTTTACATTTTCTCGACGAAACTATGATTTACGCTTTGACAATTTCAGTGGAAGGGAGGGGGGGGGGGCTTAAATCCTCCACTGGTGATATTGATATTATGTTCAGTGTGTGTAACTGTGTAGGGACTTAAAAACCAACTCAATAATTTGTCTCAACATAAAATGTTAATCGGGCCGACATTCGACATTTACAAAGTGTGATCAGTTATATCGAGATTATTTTCGGGGAAAATAAAATGAATGCTCTAATATTACATCGTATTACCGTCTAACAGATTTATTTGGGATCTGTGCTAACAAAGTATGATCAGTTATATCGAGATTATTTTCGGGGAAAATAAAATAAATGCTCTAATATTACATCGTACATGTATTACTGTCTAAGAGACTTATTTGGGATCCGAGGCATATTGAGCATGCAATTATTATTCTAACTCTTACAAGTTTATATTGAATTCAACTTCATAAATATTTCCCCTCCAATGTACCTTTTAATGAAGTCATTACCAAGTAGTTTTTGATGTCATTCTTTTCTGTTTCTTAGGCCAGCAACCTTGTACCTTGCGGGCTGAGTTTCATTACAGTTTGATTATGCACAACAGGTGCATTACCCTCGCTAAAACACCAAGAAAATGTCAGTGCTTTGGCATTTGCTGTGAGGGATCAGGTATATGTATAATCTTATGTAATAGTTTGATTTTATTATTTGCTTAGAATGTATATTTTATTTAATTAAAATTTTATTTGTCATTTGCTTATGACAAAACATTAATTCTGGAATCCATATTGAAAATATACAGCTGTAGTTATTATGTAAAATCTAACAAGAAATATATGCTGGTAGGTACTCAGATATTTTATCTTGTGGATGAAGCTCAACATACAAATAAAGGAGCAAATATTGTGACCAGTATGTTGCATCACCATTTCATATATCATGGTCTTGGAGAAGTTGATGTAAAACTTCACATGGATAATTGCAGTGGACAAAACAAGAACAATGCAGTCATAGGGTAAATATTTACAGATGGAAAAAAAGTAAAATTTTGAAATTTTAGAAGGAAGTTAACATTATCTATAAATTAAATATATGATAAATACCTTTTAGAAATTAAAAATATACATTCAAATTAGAATAACAATTAAGTATATATATAACTGTATTGTGTTGAATGGTGAAGGTTATATCTAAAATTTACTTATACCTTAAAGAAACACATCTGGCTAAGTCTATATACTTAGTTTAGTTTATATTAATAAATTTAGTACATCATGCAATCCCGGGCTTATTATTTGTAATTTGGAATTATTTGTACAGGTATAGTCTTTGGGGAGTATTGGTTGGATTTCATGACTCAGTTGAATTTTCGATGATGGAAGCTGGTCATACAAAGTTCAACACAGACTGGCATTTTGGATTATGGAAAGTTAAATGGAGGCACTCAAGTGTTGAAACATTAGAGGAAATTGCTGCCAGTGTACCCAAATCTTCCAGGAATGGCCACAACGTTCGTTCCACAGTTAGTGTGACTGGACACAATAAATCAAATTGTAGACACTAGTTGTTCAATGATCTTCCTACTTCCTACTCTTTCATCAAGATATGATATTTGCTATTATCAGTGCCTGATCTGTTCATCTTTTAATGTTTTTGTCTTCCAATATCAACCTATTATTTGAATAAAACATGTGATTATTCTGTATAACAAAGAATTTTGCACTTATTGCTTTAAATTTAATGTGACCGTCTTTGTGACGTCATATTTCTAAAAATAGTATGCCTATGAGAGTAAAACTTCATTATAGCATATTTGGACACATAATATAAAGCAAAAATCTCATTTTTGAAAAATCCCTCATTTGGACCCAAAGTGTCATGGCTGGTCAAATATATATTATTGGAGAAGTATATAAATGCATGAATATATATATATATATATATATATATATATATATATATATATATATATATATATATATATATGTATATATATATATATATATATATATATATATATATATATATATATATATATATATATATATATATATGTATATATATATAAAATATACGTATGTATGTATTTCTATCTGGTTTTGTCTGTCGTCGCCCAACGTCTTTCGAGCGACGTGCATCGTTCGTAAACTTTCAAACTATTTCAGCTTCTTCTCTTGGACCGCTGAAAGAATTTTAACCAATTTTATCCTGTACCATCAATGCATGAAGGGGTACAAAATGCTAATTTCATGGTCCCTGCTCCCTTGGAACATGAGGGGAGAGTCTAAAACCATCAAAATTAGTGCAATTTCAAAAAAAAATCCTCTTTACCTCTGGACATCAAGCATAAAGCATTGAGCACTCTACCAAAATTGTAAAATTCATGGTCCCAGGATCAAGGGTTCTAATTATAAAAAAAGAGTGGGTCTTTTATGATCATACTGTAAAAATTTCCTCTCTCTCCTAGATATATGGCAGATAAACTAGCTGCGTGGTGATGTTGAAAGAAGTGCCTTTTCCTAAATTGTGATATTTTTGGTCCCATTTCGGGGCTTCTGATGTAAGAGCGTGACTCTAATGATCACATATGTCCTCTCTTCCCTTTAAATTAGATGCGTGGTAATGATGAGCAAAGACGCCTCTTTCTTAACTCGTATAAAGACGTCACCATGCATACACCGGTGAAGAGCTTCAAGTTAAAACATAAACGCAGCACAGCGAACGAGAATCGAACTCGGGGCTCCCTATCACAAAGCGAACGTGAAAGCTTTTCTGTTCTTATTCTATAAGAGGTTACCGTCACGGTAGCTCAGTCGGTAGAGCGCTCGCTCCGTGGTCGGAAGGTCGTGTGTTCGAATCACGGCCGCGAGTGACCTAAGTCGATAAAAAAAAAATAAAAACTGTTCCTTTGCCAAGCGCTTGGCACTTTGAAGTGAAAGTTGCGGGTCATTCGGATGAGACCTTAAAAACCGAGGCCCCGTGTCACGGTATGCGTTGGCACGATAAAGAAACCTATTGCTCAATGGCCCTGAGTGCTGAGTAAAGGTCTAAATTTGGTGACGTCTCTGTATGAGTGGAAATTCTATATACAATATACAATCAATCAATCTAAAAGAGGTTTCCTATATATAGCAAATCAGATTATCACCAGACATGTTAAGTAAATATGGGTTTTGTGATAATTCAATAATGGAGCTGGGTATCGGTTGGGAATTTCGTATTGCGATATTTTTAATTTTTTTAAAAAATGTTTTGTAATATTTTCAAAAACAGTTAAAATGATCTTTTGTTTTATTAACCTCCATTGAGAAACAGCATAAAAAGTTATTATGAATACGTTGTAACAAAAACGTTCTTGTTGATTTGACTACAGTTTTGCAACGAAATGCAACCATACAACAGCAACGTTACTGTTGGAACGATTGAAAACGTTAACTTCTGACATCGTAAATTTCAAAACTTTTTAAGAAATCAGAAGTCTAAGCATTTTGGTGGTATATCTGTCTTAAGAAAAGTATCACAATGCTGCATTTTTGTGTCGCCTGCAGAGCAGAGCTGCACTTAAGGATCAATTTACCCGATCTGTCTGTCCGTCGGTCATCCTTTATCTCAAGAACTGTAAGAGATATGGATTAGATATCTTGCACATAATTTTATTCAGTATATATTGCTTGACAGCTAGTATGGCTTTTGTAAATTACCATGATTACTTACCTCTTAATCCTTGACTTTTGACCTATTTTTCCAGAACCCATGACCCAGGGTCTTTAAATTAAAGAAATTGAAGTTTTCAAAGAATTAACACATTTTCACTATATTATCAATACCCCCCCTCCCCAAAGAAACACCAGAACCCCTGACCCTGAGAACAAAAGTTTTAGAAATTTTGTAAGATGCACCCTTGATCATCATAACCATGCACTTTGTATACCTTCTTAACACCAAGGTGCAGACAGAATTATTTAATAATATTTTACGTTAACCCCCCCCCCCCAATTTACCTAATTCGAGGTCAATAATATACCGCCTGTCAATCGTTAAAAAAAACAATTGCTACTGATTTGATTGACAGACTAGCTCCCTGTGATACCTGTTAATCTGAATTTGCATGTTTTGGAAACAATTACATGTACCTGGTCACGCGTAAAACGCTTTCATGTACCGCATGAATGGTCGCTTTGTATGTATAGGCCTACAATCTGGTAAAAAAATCAAATCGCTATAATATTGTTTTGTGGTTATGTTTCAAAAAATAATTGAGAGTAGATAATTAAACATTGACTTTATGATTTATTTTTTTCAATCTCCATTGTTGTTTGGTACTTGTAAGCGATATGACGTCCAAGATAACTCAACTGTAGAACTTTCCGAAGAAAAACTATAGCGGATATTCGAGGTTTTGTTTTAAATTGCAATTTGGAAGTGCCGTTCTATTTTTAGCAAAAATTGTTATTAAAGACAAACTGATTATAAAATATAAATCAATCTACACCATTCGGTGGATGAAATGTCACAATCATTGTTCGAATTTCCTCTAACGTATATATTCGTATATTGAAAGGGGTGAAGGAAACAAACGAATGATCAATCTTTTTTTTAAAAAGTCTACAAACAATTCAATTCTGTGAACAGGGCGTAAAACACGGACACCGGAAATTGCAGTAGTGAATACTTTGGACACGATTGTTGGTCAGAAAAATAATATTCTGGCTATGGTACATACGATAAATGAAATCTCTTTATTTCAATATTTACACTTATTGAATGATGATTTCTTTTTCTGACGATTGAAAAATATTGATATGATTGCTTTGTAGTTTTCACTCGTGATTTTATTTTTATTTTACTTTTTTCCCTTATAAAAAAGAAGACATTTTAATTTTTTTTTTCCTTCAAAAGATATCAATGAAAACGTTAAGTTAACCAATTTTATATTAAAGTATATAAATTATTTACAAAAGTTTTTCTCAAAATTAGACAAAAACGCGTAATGTTAATCCTGATTACCAAAGACAGACTTCCTGTGTACTACAATTTGTATAGAGATTACTGACATCTTGAGTATTGGGGCTCTCCAGGTAAATAACGCCAGTTACAACTAAGACCACTCCCTCTCCTCAGGTAACCGTACGGTAAAAAAATTGGGTCTTTAAAACATTTTTACTATGTAATCAATAGAGCCCTGTCCTCACGCCAGAACCCCTGACCCAGTTGCCATGAAACTCACAATTCTGGAAGAAGCACTCTTGCTCATTATAACTATTATCTTAGTTTCTTTGCTTTGTAACCAGGATCCGGAGCAGAGAAGAATATTTTCAAAGAAATTATGCTTTTTCACTATATAATCAATAGAGCCCCCCCCCCCTTTCACCAGAACCCCTGACCCAGGGAACATGAATTTCACAATTTTGAAAGAGGCATCCTTGCTTATCATAATTATGCACTTAGGTTAAATAATACCCAGGAGCAGAGATGATTTTCAAAGAATAAATATATTTTGACTAATATAATCAATAGAGCCCCATCGTAACACCAGAACCCCTGACCAAGGGGCCATGCAATTCACAATTTTGGAAGAGGCATCCTTGCCTAATTATTATGCTATATCATAATTATGCTCCTAGTTTGTTTAAATAATACCCAGGAGCAGGGGAGAAGATTTCAAAGAAGTAATGCACTTTCTCTACTGTATAGGGGGAAAATAACTCGCGGTGTTAATATTCGCTATATTCACGGTGTTAATAAATCCGTGAATTCAAGAAACAGTGAACAAGTTTTCACAAACCTCCATGTTTTATTTGTAAATTTGAGAATAGACTACGAATGGTATACGTGCAGTACATGGTCATTTCAGTAATTACGAGTAGTACTTGTCATTCAATTATTTTAATTATCACGCTTTATTTTAATTCAAATCAGCAGATAAAAACCTGTATTTGTTAAAAAGCTGTTTTAATAGCCAACGCTACGTTTCATCAATCAAAACACGTGGGTCATGGGTTTTGATTACCCGTGCGTAACTAATGTTACCACGAGTATTTTTACCTACTGTTAGTTCTAATCGACATTATGGTTTCTTAAAAAAATCATTCAAATACCAATCGAACTTGCTGAAGATGTTGAAAGCTATTATTTCGTTGACATACATTAACACATTTATTACCGTCCAGTTGTTTTTCGCCACGGTGTATTATCCTTTCGGAAAGATCTTGGGGTGTACATGCACTCATCATAATAGCATATAGGAAAGTCATTCGACGTTTATAGTCGAGGACTTTTAATAACTGCACTTGTTTTAATTAATCGTCAATTAATTATTAAATCTAACTATTTTATATAAACCTACACTGTTGTTCGTGAAGTGGATATATAACGCTGATTAATGTCGCTATAGACAAGGGAGGTAACTTTTATTATATACCAATTCCGCGAATTCAAAAAACCGCGATCGTGTAAGAAGAGAGGAAAACGTAAAAATTACAACCTGTGAAATTAATCCCCCATACAGTATATATCAATAGATCCCACCCTAACGCCAGAACCCCTGACCCAGGGGCTATGAATATTTGAAAGATGCACTCGTGCTCATCATAACTATGTACTTAGTCTATTTAATACCCAGGAGCAGAAAAGAAGATTTTCAAAGAATTAATGCATTTTCACTATATTATCAAAAGAGCCCCACCCTCACGCCAGAACCCCTGACCCAGGGGCCATGTATTTCACAATTTTGGAAGAGGCACTCTTGCTCATCATAACTATGTACTTATTTAGTTGGTTTAATACCCAGGAGCAGAGAATAAGATTTTCAAAGAATTAATGTATTTTCACTATATCATCAGTAGTATCCCACCCTAGCACCAGAACCCTGACCCAGGGGCCTTGAGTTTAGCAATTTTGAAAGAGGCATTCTTGCTCTTCATAACTAGGTAATTAGTTTGTTTAATACCCAGGAGCAGAGAAGAATATTTTCAAAGAAATAATGCACTTTCACTATATGATCTATATAGCCCCATCCTAGCACCAGAACCCGTGACCCAGGGGCCATGAAATTCACAATTTTGGAAGAGGCATCATCATAACTATGTACTTTGTTTGTTTGATACCAGCAGAGAAGCTTTTCAAAGGTATGGAGGTGTATCAGTACCACATTTTTTAATGTTTTATTTTCTAGCTGTATTCTAAGTTTTTGTTTTTTCAAATATCAATACCCCCCCCCCCTAAAAATGTTGTCACGAACCCGGATCTATTGGGTGGCTATTTTTCGAAATTTGATATCATTGCAATTAAATAAGTTTTTAATAACTGCGGCACTGATCACAGTAGCCTAGTGTCTATGGGAGATACAGTACCGACCGGACACAACCTAACACCAGAGCGAACCCAAAGCGCACCCCGGGTTCGCTTTCTGGGTTCGCTCGGGGTCCGCTACGGGTCCGCTTTCAGAAATTTTGGGTGCGCTCTGGGTTCAATTCGGGTTCGCTCTGCGTTCGCTCGGGGTCAGCTCTGGGTCCGCTAGAGCGAACCCGGCGTTCGCTTTCTGGGTTCTCTTTACGCACTCATGCGCGAAGCGGACCCCGCTTTAATCTTGCCGCCAGTAAGCTCCACCCCTTGTTTATTCCAAATACAGCAGTGAAATCGATCATTGTTGTTTTTGTGGCGATCGATACATGTGCATGTGCAGTGGCTGCAATGTTATTGTTGACAACATACACGAACGATCACGTTTTACACAAAATAGTTAAAAATATTTAGGAGTGGATATTTAAAAAAAAAAACAACCCCCCACCCCCCCAAAAAAACAAAAAAAACTTATTAATAGATATTTTAGATTAAAAATATTTACTGCTGCAATTAATCGACTTTGGAAAACTGTGGAAAAAATAAAAAAAAAATATATTTTTGAAACTACATGTAAATAAGATTTAATAGGTATTTTAGATTACAAATAATTATTAATGTAATTCTCCGACTTAAATTTTTTTTATCTTTTTGATGCGTAAAAATGTAATTTATGATCGAATGCAGCATGTTCTATCATATGATATAGGTTGACTGTGAGTTTTGATTCTATTGGATTTTATGATATGCAGTAAAAAAAAAATTAAAAAGTGGCCTAAATAATGAATGAATACTTATATTCATCTTTCCATTTATGAATTCAAAATCAGCTTTTTTTGAAAATTCATTCATCTGCAGAAATTAAAATAATAATAAGTATCAGGGATAAAAAGTAACCCCGACAATCCTGTTTTGTACATTTGTCGACTAATTATTTATGTAAGTATTGGGAATTAATAATTTTTTTGTAAAAATGTACATTTCTGATGTATTGATATAAAAATATCATGACCACAATAAGCAGTTAACGTGACCCATCATCAGAGGAAAAAAAATCGTTAAACATCTTAACTTTACGCTTAATCATTTAAAGTTACGCTATTTAAAAGAATACAATACTGTACGACTTATTATATTGCTTATTTACTACCGATAATTAGTTCGTTCAATAATGTACATGGAAATCGCGCGTTGTTTTTTTTTTCCTTTTTATTTCAGTTAATAATAATAATAATAATAATAATAAAAACAAGGTAATCAAGCTTTACATTATTTTTTTTTTGTAAAAGATAAATCAAAATAATACCATAGCAGTTTACGATAGGACATACTGTACATGTACATTTATGCTGTTCTTTATTCATTTTTTTTAAATATATTTATTTATTCTTTTTACTTTTTTTCAATTAAGAAGATTAATAATTTTGATGTTGATCTGGATTTAAACAAAAATGTAAATAAGAATTATAAAAATAAAATAATTGAATGAAAGCACGTACATATACATACTCTTGTACAGTATCTTGAGATAATGAAATGTTATAATTTGTCAAAATACTTTTTTTTCTTTTTTTTAGTAACAATTGTGATAACCATTATTTTCTTTTATATATTAAAGAACTTTTTGTCTGATAAATTTACGCAATATAAATAGATGGATTTTAAAAATAAAAAATAAAGAAAATAAATGTGTAAATATAACATGCTACCTAGAAATTAATTTATAAATATAAATATTTTTTAATCGTGTTAATAATAATTTCACACTGTACATAAACACGCTTTGCTTGTAGAATGTTTTATTTACATCGAATGACAAACTGGCATGCTGATCGGTCGACGCGCTGATTGGTTAACACGTCTTATCGCTAATCCTGATTGACAGATCAGTTACGCAACACCGAACGCGCGTTCGCTTGCTGGGTTCGCTACTGAATTTGGGGTTCGCTCTGGGTCCGCTGCGGGTTCGCTCGGGGTCCGCTATAGCGAACCCCAAGCGAACCCAGGCAGCGAACCCGGGGTGCGCTTTGGGTTCGCTTTCTGTTAGGTTGTGTCTGGTCGGTACTGTAGCTTCTTACGCCATGGGAGCTCAGCATTCGATCGTCCAATCTTTCTGGTGCCGTGCCAAACCTAGATATTTTAACATACGTGTAGATAGTGACTACTCCTTTGGAATTGAAAGTCAATGGTCTTTCGGCTGGGACTTTAAAATTCGAAGCCAATCTAGATCCCCGCATGCCATGCATAAGTGGGAAATAATTCATATCATGGAATATGGTGATAAAGAACAATATTCAAGCTTAAAAGTCCATTCAAACAATAAAAATCAGGAGCAGAGCAAACAAGGATTTCTTCAACACTAGAGGTGGGATCAGGTGGCATGGAGAAGTGAGCATCCCTGCAAACCGGTCACACACATCGGAAAATGACGGAAAATTCAATCGACAATTCAGTGTGTAAATAATGACCTAATAATTAGTATGAAAAATGTCAGTCAGCATTTGACTTAATGATATATATATATATATATATATATATATATATATATATATATATATATATATATATATATATATATATATATATATATATATATATATATATTGCTGACAAGGTTATTGTATCGACCGTAGAACTTACTAAATGATGACTTTAAACGAGACTGTTGATATTCTTGTTTCATCAACTTGTTTGTCAATAACTTACATGTACCTCGTTTTAGAAATTGTTCATATGTAGAGAATTCTCTTGCGTAACGATTCAGCAGAGAGATATAAACCCGTATGCAGGTGATATATAAGGGTATATTGCTGCATAATTAAGGGAAGTTGACGATTGAAAAGTTAAAGTCATCACGTCTATCATGAAGCTTTCTTGTTAGGTTACCATTAACGTCTTTTCTGGGAAAATCTCCAGGTATGAAACAGATGCTCACCTGGATATATCGTGTCGACATATGAATGGAATTAACTATAATTGTTAATTGGTATGTCGTCGATATATTTATATGTCGAGTTGAAGGCCAAAGCAAGTGTTTTCTTCTGATGTATAAAATTTTGAATAATTCTGCTTCATATGAATACAAAAATAAGTCTGCTAATAACGGGGCGAAATTGATACACATGGGAATTCCGACAGATTGCTGGAAGACCTGATCTCCAAAAACCACATATATATAGTCAATCGGAAATTCAAGTATTTTTTTTAAATCAACTTCAGGGTACTTGTGTTTACAATCAGAATGTTTTTAAAAAAAGAATTTTGTAAATGACCTATGACTAGGTGAATAAATTTTCGAGTTCCATTTTTATTGAAAAAGCAGCTGTCAAAAATGTCAAAAAGCCTCGATTTTAATTTATCGTTGGGAATGGTTGTATATACATGTAGAGTTGAAAAGTCGTACGTCTTTATGTTATTTTGGTAAAATTTTGTGATTTTAAATTTTTCCAAAAGTTCCTTGGAATTTTTAAGTATCCACATCTGATTTAAATAACTTCTCGAATATATTGTTGCACAGTACTCCTGAAGTTTCTCCTTCACTGCTTTTAATATTTTAGTGAGGAGTAAAGAAAGAGGTTTGGAAGACATTTTACTGGAAGCCGCTAATCGCTAAATATCGTTAGATAATATGACATTAAGAAAATGATGTAAAACTGAAAAATTTAAATCTAAAAGCTAGAATTAAAATAAGAAATAAAAATAACATTATTGTAACAAATTTGAAAAACAAGAAATTAGAAAGAAAAAAAAACATTTAAAAAATTGCGGCACGGTTATCTCTCCATAATTTGTTATTATCAAAATTCGACAAGCTTGTAGAATTTAATTTTGTAAACTTGTGAATTGCTTTATATATAGATGCTGGAAAACATGTAGAGGACTGATTGGTAAGTTGCAACACAATGAACACATTCAAATTAAAATGTCTTGCGCCACATTCAAGTTAAATATCTTGTTTTATACAAGTAGGCAAAATATACAAGAATGATATAAAGCGAGTCAAAATAAGAGTAAATTTTGAAGTATCCATACCAGATAAGCAAAGTTTACAACATCAAAAATATAACCAGAAGTGTCTGTCGAGATTGTAGCTCTACTGGTTTGTACATGTACTTATAACAAAGGAAGAGAAAAGTAGCACTTAGACTTGAACTTTCCAAAGGAATAAATAATAATAATCCTTGTTTTACTCTCTTTTTGTGGCAAGATGAATTGCAATCAGACTAAAACTGTAGAAGGAGTAGCCTTTTAAAAGAATTTTAGAGAAATTTCCATTTTAGTTACAATGGGCAACATCATTCATCAAAATAAAAAAAAAACAATAAAGACAATTATGTATCTCAGTGTAGTCTATTTGCATGCCACGTTATATCAAAGTCAGACCAAACTGTAGGCGAAGTAATGTTTTGAAAGTATATCAAAGAAATTTCAATTTTTTTGTAACCATGGCAACACGTCAGCAAAATAAAAAATGGATATACACAATTATGTATACCGATACACAGAATTATGTATCTTAGTGTAGACTAGTTGTTTGCCAAGTTATATTGAAATCACACCAAAACTGTAGGAGGAGTAGCATTTTAAATGTATTTCACAGAAATTTTTATTTTTAGGAACTACGGCAACACCGTTAATTGAAATAAAAAACCCATGCAGAGAATTATGTATTTTAGTGTAGTCTATTTGTGTGCCATGTTACATTGAAATGAGACTAAAACTGTACGAGGAGTAGCATTTTGAAAAATTGTTTATAGACAGACGGACGGACACCTTACTATCGCATAAGCTCATCTGATCTCTGACCAAAAAAATTCAGCTCAGTCGTATATGCAAAACTACTTTAACATGAAACACCATTCTTTACCCCTGTCTCGTCTCTCCACCCCACCTGATATCAGTGTCCCACTCCTCACTCACTCCATTCTCTGGCTTTTTCCCCATTCACTCTCTCAGCCCACCTCTCGCCCCACTCACTCACCCTCTCTCTCATCCCACTCACTCTCTCTCACCCCACTCTCTCATCCCACTCACCCAGTCTCTCACCCCACTCTCTCATGCCACTTACCCTCTCTCTCACCCCTCTCACTCTCTCTCTCCCTCTCTCTCTTTATTTATTTCTTGTCTGTCTTACTAAGTTACAGTTTGTCATTGTAAAAAAAATATATATATGCCTAATAGATAGATGTTTCAAAGTTTTTACAATAAAAATAATGGGAAAAATACTTATTCTAAAATAAAGAGAAATTTTTTATCGCTATTTTAAAATAAATTATAAAATGTTTATTCTTGATCTTTTTACTTTAAATTGAATTTAGTAGAAATGTTTATTTATGCAAAAAATGAATGCAATTTAAAATTATACGGGCGATAACTTCACACAACAGAAAATACCGCTTCCCAATTCACAATTAGATCATTTGCGCTGTTTGTTTGCGTATTTAATGAAGAAGAATTTTATATGCTTGAAGAACAATACTTAATATATGTTTACTAACATGCAAGGAAGATGATATGTCAGCTTGAAATCTCAGTTGGATATTATTTGTTGTACCGTTATGAAAAGTATCTAAATTATCCACATGCTGAGAGGAGGTATATAAAATATTCTTTTTTTGGTGAAATATGTAATAAGGGTTTAACATTCACTATCCCTTTCCCTTGTATGCATTCAGTTTACTTAAATTATGTATATATATATATTTTTTAATAATTTTTGTCCTGTTCAGATATCGTGTCGTTGCGTTGAATGTTAACCAAAATGCATTTGCATCATAACTCCCTCGTTGTTCTACGTATTACCCGGTAAGTCATATTTTCTCATTGCATTTGAATGTTCGTTTGGTGCTTTATTCAAATGCGTACTGTTAATAAAACTACATGTAACCTTTACTTGTTGCATGGTTCTACTCTACTAACCATACCTTTTGAATGGATAGTGTTAAATGATTTACCGTTGGGCCATCAGTGTAATTTGAGAAATGTTCACCTTATAACAGGCCTTAGTCATGCTTCTCGGAAAATTACAATAATTCCATCAAGCAGTAGAGCCATTCAATGAAAAAAGAGATCCATGCAAAATGTGGGCTTAAAAATTGTTACAACGTTGCCTCTGTCATACCGCCCTCCTCAAAGCCATGAAACATTATAGAGATAAAATTTGTAAATCGTAATGAATTTAAAACAACCTGCATTACATAGCTGCAGAACTGTAGCGTTATGGTTTTATATTTTAGTCTTTGACCATATATGTAAAACTGTAGCGTTATGGTTTTATATTTAAGTCTTGACCATATGGTCAAAGACTAAAATATAATAAAACCATAACGCTACAGTTCTGCAGCTATATATAAATAAAATCCTTATAAGAGGATTTTCGGTGAAAGGAAAAGAAGATTTCTTTTCACATTTATCAAAAAATCCTTTTTTAAACCTCGATTCAGACAGCAAGAACGCTTAATTTGTTTATAGGAAAGACGTACATGGTCAGAAGGATTTTTTTTCCTATCTAGGCTACTAGCAAATTTAAAGAGTGGGTTACAACACCGTAACCCCTTCAAAACTCGCCACTTATATGAATCTCGCATGGTACTTGATTCTAACATAATGTGTTACAATACTTTTTTGTACAGTTCTAAATTTTTTTGCACAGACAACTTGAAATGTGCTAACATTGCCAATTCATACTCAGGAAAGAATTATGTAAATTAGACTGAGAAGCATTTGATAATGCAACATGCTGTTTTTTTCTATTGGTAATTTTTTTTTACTTGTAACTAGAAAGGGGAAAGACGATATGTTTCTCTTTCTTACACCAGCTAAGAAAATGATCGTGATTTTTAAAAAATTACAACTGTGGACACTTATTTTATTAAATGTGATAAAACAAATCAAAGAATGTACGTACATGTATTCTCGCTCTAAAAGTGATAGAACATCAGCATAGCCTTGTTAGGCTTTCCTTAAATGGGGATAAAACATCTTGTATATTTTTAATGTAAAGTATAGAATGACCTTTTAATTTTGTCATTTAAACTTTCAAGCTTTTAGAAATGAACACTTCATATCATAAGGCTGTGTGATTTAACCCCTGTGCATTTGCCTAACAAGAATTTTCCTACCAAAACCATGCATTTTTTTTGTATCAAAAAATGACACAGGGTCATTTTTCAACAATCCACATGAAGAAAAATGACCCAAAGGCCATAATTTCTACAAAAAGTGGGTCATTTTTCTACGTAGAATATTGACCAGGGGGACAAATAATGATCCCCGGTCAATATTCTATGGAGGTCACTTTTCGTCGTTACATTGGCCCCCTTTAGCGACTTCTTGAAGCAGTAGATCGAGTTTGACGAGAGATTTTTAATATTTGAAAAGTATGTTGCGCCCTTTTGGTTGCACCGTCGGTAAGTTGAGACCTCGAAATACTGACCACAGAGAGAATACGGCTGCAGGGAATTTATTTCACGGACTTTCAGACGAAAATACAAGTTGATGTGACCTGCCTAAAAATAATCAAGATGGCGATGTGTACCATGTGAATTATTAGGTAGGGGGTATATTTTTTTTATTATAAGAAAAATAAGTAACGTCAGGTGCCTGTGCGTCTGGAATGTGTAGGTATATTTGAAATACCGTACATTTGAGGTTGAATTACTTCAAACTTTTTTATTCATTCAAAATACCCCAAAAATAAAATGTCTTCTTATTTTATTTGATGAATTGAGAAATTTGAAGTTGAAATCCCTTAGGATTAAGAACTTGATCACCTAAATATGTTTCATTTTTATTAGGTTAATAACGAAAGGGTATAGTCTGTGACGGTACATATTGTCTTTTGTACATATTGTCGTCGGCGACAATATGTACCTACACTCACTGCACATATTGTCGTCCCTCGGTACATATTGTCGCCGGCTGAAAAGTTACAAACGTACATATTGTCGCGGCATGGCGACATGATGTGCCTTACCCTCACTGCACATATTGTCACCCCACTGATATTTTTGCTTACAGATTTTTTGTTGGTAGTCTTTTTAATGTAATTTTATTGTGTTTATTACACTGACGCGTATATGCTACTTCATGCAGCGTGATTATGACGGTACATTTTGTCGTCCTGTTCATATTGTCGCAGGCGACAATGTGTACCTACCCTCACCAGACCTAATGGTAATGTGTAATCGTAATGCATTGTAATCATTACATTTTTCAAAGTAATTAGGTGTAATGTGTAGTGGATCCATCTTTCAATTACAAGTAATTGTAATGTAATACATTACTTTCAAAAATATGTCAGTAATGACCATTACTTTTCAATTACATTTTGTATTTTAATATTTTTTTTATTACTGAATCTTAAACAAAGCAAGGCCATTGAGAGTTGTTTTTCTTTTTATTTATAATGTTTTAAAGTCTTAAAATTAAAATCCTATATCTTATTTTTTTTAAAAATATGTTTATTCAATGGTGATTGATAGACAATATACTGAATAATTGTTTTAGTAGAAAACTTCTTTGCAAGACAGTTATAAAATCAATTGAAGAGAGTCAGAACAAAATATTAAAAGAACTCATTAGGTTTCAAAGATAGCCACAAAACAAGTGGCATTAATACATGTACTATACTGTGACTACCAATTAAAATACAGACTATATTTTTCAATTTGATTTTTTTTCTTTTTCACGAAGTTCATTCTGATAAAATGGGCTTTAAAGCAAGACACAAGATCAGTATGACCTACTTGAAGACACAAATGGAAACTAAGGTCAAATGTAAATACATGATATTGTCTATTATTCATTTTTGGTAGCTTGAGAGTCACCTCTAACTTCAAACCCTATATCTAGGTACCAGTAATTATCACCTTTGATTGTGTTAAATTTATATCTTCATTGATTGTGTCTGGTCAGATAATTATGAGTGCCAGTTAATTAAATTATTGATACATACTTGTTTAACAATTATAGAATTATCTGTTGATTAAATATCACTTTACATAAAACATAAAGTATGAAATGTTTATTATTTATTTAAAAAAAAAGGGAACTAACATCAGAGACTAATTGAAAGTGTTCTAGCTGATCCACTTTCTTTGTCAACTGTAGATAGGTAAACTACATGAACATGATAAATGAATCCAAAATCCAAATACCACTCTGACTTATAGACCTGAAGGAAAGCATATTAACCGAGAACAAAGTGTGAGAAAGTTAATTTATGGATAAAAAATTGTGTGGTCATAAAATTTGTGTTTTTCTCTTATAAAATATAATGTGTAATGTAATTCATTACTTTAACAAAGTAATTGTAATTAAATTAATTACTTTTCTAAATGAGAGTAATGCTAATGGTATTTGTAATGGTAAAAACTTCCAAAGTAATTGTAATTTAATTCATTACATTTCAAAGTAATTGACCCCAGGTCTGACCCTCACTGAGCCTATTGTCGTCCATCAGTACATGTCGCATGACAATGCATGGCAATGCTTCCATACAAATATGAGTAATCATTGCTTTGCTGGTTTTTTTAAGAAGATTTTTTAAAAAATTTCCTATACATTCCTTTGTAAAACTTTGATCGCCAATTATGGCCCCACTCTTGACCCGGGGAGTCATAATTTGAAGATACATCAATCTACACTACCTGAGGATGCTTCCGTATAATAAACATCACTAATCACGGGCCCACTGCTGTTCTTCTCAGTGGTGAATGCAGAAATTTCAGAACCCGGGGAGGGGGGAGGCGAGGGGAGGGAAGGTGTTCAGAAATAAATGCCGTATGTGTGCGAACGTGTGTTAGTGTGTATGTTAACTAAATTATTTAATTATGAAATTTTACCTTTGGACTATATATAATTGAGAGTATAAACAAGTTAAACAAACAAAATTTACAAAAGCCAAAAAAAAAAAAAAAAAAAAATCAAACGGGGGCGGGGGGGGGGGGGGGTGCGGTGCGCCGTTACTAGATCCGCCTTTGGTTCTTCAGAAGATTTTTAAAGATTTTCTGTATTTATTCGTATGTAAAAATTTGATCACCCATTGTGGCCCCACCCTTCTGGGGGTCATGATTTGAACAAAATTGATTTTATTATTGTTTTTTTTTTCGTTGAATGTCCCTCTCGAGAATTTTTCACTCATATCGAGACGCCACCAATTTCCTACTGAGGGCTGCTAATTTAGATCTATACTCGGCACTCAGGGCCAATGAGCAGTAGTATAGGGATCTTTTTTCGAGCCAGCACCGTCAAAATTGAACGTACACATGTAATGTTTGTTTGTTTGTATGTTATTTAACGTCCCTCTCGAGAATTTTTCACTCATATGGAGACGCCACCACTTGCCGGTGGAGAGCTGCAAATTTTGTCCTATACTCGGCACTTACGGCCATTGAGCACTGAGGGATCTTTTTCGTGCCAGCACCTACTGCGACACGGGACCTCGGTTTATACGGTCTCATCCGAAGGACCGGTCTCCACGTCCCACACTGGGATTCGAACCCGCGACGGAAGGATCAACTCCTTACTCCGCGACTCTAGAGCAGACGCTCTAACCACTGCGCCACGCGGGCGACCACATGTAATGAAGCTTTCACAAAAGTTTTATCTCTTCTGACTTAGCAGTTCTTGAGAAGAAAATTTTGAAAGATTTTTTCCTACATATTCAATGAAAAACTTTGATCACTTAATGTAGCCCCACCATTCCTTCGAGGGATATGATCTGAATAAAACTTCATCTATACTTTAAAATAAAGCTTTCACATAAGTTTCAACTTTTCTGACACACTGATTCTTGAGAAAATTTGTAAAAGATGTCACTAAATTTTCACTAATTCTTAACTTCGTCCCATGAAAGAGAGCATGGCCCTTCTTTTGAACAAAATTAAACCCCTTTATCCACGGATGCTCTTTGGCAAATATGGTTGAAATTGGCCCAGTAGTTCTTGAGAAGAAGCTGAAAATGTGAAAAGTTTACGGACGGACAGACAGACGTTCGACAGACAAAATGTGATCAGAAAAGCTCACTTAAGCTTTCAGCTTAGCTGAGCTAAAAATTGTCAACCCCAACACCAATCATATCGGCACATCTATAAGAATATTGCAAAAAATAATTTTCAGATAATCATTACTACTGAACAAAAAAATTAACATTCATTCTCAAAGAATATATATAACGAGAAAAAAGAATAGGCTGATTTATAAGATATCTCAAGAATTACGGTATCTTGTCATATCATTGTGATGCACACTAATCCTGGACACAATCTTTTGACAGAAGCCTTTTCTTCCAACAGTATTGAGAGTAATGCTAAATAAATACAACTTTCCTTATTCATCTACAATACGCTTTGTCTATCCTCTCTCTCTCTCTGTGAATCTCTCTCTCTCTCTTCACGACCTTAGTGTATATTATTCAACACAACATATCGGCGACACAATGTGCAAATGTTCGTAGTACATATTGTCGCCTACAAAATGTGCCGATGCATGACTACATTTTGTAGTCCATTATGCAGGAGGGGAAAAAGGCTCGTCTCGGTACATATTGTACCGACAATACTAGTATGTCCTCCATCAGTACATGTCGCATTACAATTCATGGCAATGCTTCCACCCCCTTTCTTTTTTATGTCAACGCAACCTTTTAGAAAAATTATTTTGACCATAAATTTTAAGGTTGCACTACAGTATATAATTTTGCTATATACTCTTACCAAAAATGTAAAACTTTGAGAAGGCGATCATGATTTAAAACAAACTTATGAAAGGTTTCCTTTTTAGATCTCGTAAAGCAATTCTTTATAAACATTTGAGTATCGAAAAGGCACCCAAAGGCACGCAAGTTTGTTCGGTCGAAGACTATCCCTCAAATACAGTATACAAAAATTTCCGCAAGCACTAAATTATATTGAATATGATAAATTCAGGAAGTTTACATACAGTTTTTTAGCTCCAGTCTCTTGAAAAAATGCCCGAATCGGGAGGGGAGATTCAGGAATTATTTTGCGTTAGCCATGTTTTGACGTGAACCTTAATTGTATTAATTTGTAACGGAATAGAGAAAATGTATGTCTGTAATGGGAATCAAATCCAGGACCTCTGAATCACTAATCAGGCTCTCTGCCAACTGAGCTCTCCAGGCCGATATTCACGGCCAAAACCATTACATTCCTCCCTTCTTGAATTGTCTTCGCCCTCGAAAACATGCACAACCCAAGTTATTATTTGCCACTGGCAGGACTTTCATTTTCAAGTCCAGGGGTGGTCAATGGAACCAAATTACGTAACAGGAAAGGGGAAATTTTAAGGCTGAACCGGGAATCAACCCTGGACCACTGAATAACAAATTAGGCACTCTACTCTAACAACTGAGATTTGCAGGCCGATGTTTACAGCCCAAACCATTAGAGATTCTTAAAGTTACCAAGTCAAGCATATATTTTGGTTTCACGTATGCTTTAAATACTTTTAAACCGATTTATAGAATATGAACTTTAAATCATCAAAAGAACGGCATCATTCTTTTTGAAGAGTGTTTGTATATATACGAGGGGTGATCAAAAAGTTCTCGAACTAATTGAATTACTTCCTTAAAAGAAATAAAATGAGGTTTCAGTGTTCATTATTTTTTAAAGTAGTCCTCTCCGATTTTAATGCACATCTGCCATTGTTATGTCCATGCGCGAATCACGTGATCCAGGCGGTCACGTGACATGCTTCGTAGCGGTCCGTTCACAGAAGCTAAGAGATTTTTCCGAGTCTTATATTTCTTACCATCAAGTAATTTTTTATAACAAGAACATACCATCTGTCAGAAATGGCCAAATCTCGGCAATAGGATGGGTGGATAAGGATATCCCTTCCCAGAATTAGCATGGTGATCATCACAACCAGAGTCCTCTGTCTCGGGAGCGTCGTTTATCCAATGTGGAAAAAGTATGGGCGCCTTCTCTTTTTCATATCTCATATGTTTAAAGTCTAAAGTAAACGATACTTTAGGGATTTAATAATTATATTATTGCTCAGATATTCAACAATATTTCTTACTGTAACTTTGCGATCTTTCAAAACAAATTGCTCAACTAAGGACACATCTTTTTACCGACTTGCTTTAGCTGGACAACAGAACAAACATCATTTTAAACCATCTCCCTGCCTTCACTAAAACATTCAATCCAATTATTTATTGAACTTCTGGTAAGTCTTTTGTCTTCATAAACCTTGGGCAAATTATCATATTCTACAGCAAAGAAATCTCCGAGATATACGTTAAACTTTACAGCCGTTCGATGCTCGAGTACGACTGACTCAACCATTTTTTGTCACAAGTGACCTACATACTGACGTCATTTTCACATTGTGACGTCACAAGCACGGAGCAAAACATTATTCAACATCTGCTATGTATAGAACATGTGTATGACTATATGTGTGCTAAATTTCATTCTGATCTGAATTGTGGTTTTTTAAATATAGAGATAGTTCGCGAACTTTTTGATCACCACTCGTAAAATGTTGGTTTATTGCAGCCCGGAGGACCGGGCTGCTCTATACATATAAGTTTAAGTGTTGGTATATGGGGATTGAGGTGGGAGAAGTTATTCAGAATTAAAGGTTTTCTAAACATTAAAAAGATTGTTAATCAGAATGTTCTTTCCCTTTATAAATTACGAGATACACAATATATTTACTTCCATAAAGTGAATCTGTAAAAATATATATGTTTTCATATTTAATATATAAAGTTGCTTATCATTTACTATCGAAAAAACGACAGGTCCCTTTTTTTTTTTAGAACATCTAATTTTACTTATCGCATAAAAACGTAAAAATGTACTTTACACAGTTCGTGTTTTATATTCTTAAAGTGAAAGATATTTTTGAAAATAGGTGATGCATGTGTCTGGTTTCAAATTATATTTTATGCAGCCAACATTTACTTGAGGAATTGATGAATTTAAAAGGGTATCGTTTTTGTTCGATTTTCATCCGACTATAAGTTTTCAAAATATTCTCGACTATCGTCTCCATCATTTAGACGCATGCCTTTTTCACACATATCGAAGCGGTTTGATGATCAAGACTCATTTCCATTGTTTACTTTATTTATTTCCCGGGCGACAATTGATGGTTACATCAATGTTTTCTTGTTAAATATTTTGATAGTAGTATATTGCTTAATAGAATGTATAGAGAGTTCCCGGGCATTTACAAAGCCCGCACTGTATACTTTTATGTTCGTGACGTCACAATGTCTTTTCCCGCTTCTCCATTCCTAATCACATCACATACATGAACATCGCTTTTGTCTCTTTTAAAGTACTTTAAACACGAAATATAGATTCACTGATTCATTAACAATTTAAAAAAGACATATTCCCGAACATAGATGTACAATGTAGAAAAACGGTGGCGAGAAGAAATGAATTATTACGCATTCTGTATACCAACAATACAGCATTCCATAATAATTAAAAGATGAGTGATTAATATACTAACTTAAAGTAATTCCTGTTATTTTTTATTTAACTAAAAGGTTACGCAATAGATACATATTAAAAGCACCACAAAAGTGATTTTGAGCATGTAGTGATGATTAGTTTGTGGAGTGTGTATGCATGTTTGTAAACAAGTGGGCAGTATCGTACATTTGAGGTTAAAGTCGCTCAGGATCTCAAACTTGATTAAACATTTAAAATACGCCAAAATCATAAAACTAATAGCGACAGGGCACTCACAATACACTCTTCTTTCTGTTTATTCAACAGTTTTGAAAGATAATCTTATCGACCATGATGAATTTTAACTGTATTGCTTTTTTGTTTGTTTTTTTTTATTTACCATATCAAGCATTTATTTCAAACTGGTTCCATGTATGGTTTGAAATAAAGAGTTATATCCACATGTGTTGAAACTGAAGAAAAAAAGGAATCTATCAAACATCTCCCTCTTCAGAAGTCTTCTAGAATAGAGATCCTATGAGATGGCCTACTGTTGCAAGGAAACCCCTCTTCAGAAGTCTTCTAGAATAAAGATCCTATGAGGTTGTCTACTGGGGCAAGGAAACCCTTGAAATGAGCATTGAGAGTATTATTTGTGTTGCATCTAACATGATGAAATACTACTACTACAAAAAAAAAAAAAAGAAGGCCAATGACCCACAACGGTCCCCTGAGTAACTTTGGCCTGTCTATTCTTCATCAGCAGATTATTTTCCCTATAAATTCTTATGCAAAACTTAGATCACATATTGTGGCCCAACTACCCCAGGGGGTCATGATTTGAACAAACCTAAATCTATAATGCCTAAGGGTACATGCACATAATCATAGTATTACAGTTCTTGAGAAAAAGATTTTTAAAGAATTCGTATATATTCACATGTAAAACTTTGATCGCCCAGTGTGGCCCAAACCTGATCCCGCAGGTCATTATTTGAACAAACTTGAATCTACACTACCTGAGGATTCTTCCATATCGATTTGAAAAAACTTGAATCTACACTACCTGAGGATTCTTCCATATCGATATGACTAATCATGTCTTTGCTGTTCTTGAGAAGATTTTAATTTTTTTATCCTATATATTCCCAAGTTAAACTTTGATTGCCAATTGTGGCCCCACACAACTCGATTTGAACAAACTTGAATCTACACTACCTTAGGATGTTTCCATAAAAATATAACTCATTATCGGTTTGCTGTTCTTGAAAAAAAAAAGATTTTTAACAATGTACATGTATTCCTATGTAAAACTTTGATTGCCCATTGTGGCCTCACCCTATCCCCGGGGACTTAAATTGAATAAACTTGAATCTACACTACCTGAGGATGTTTCCATATAAATGTGATTCATTATCGGTTTTCTGTTCTTTAGAAAAAGATTTTTAAAGATTTTAACTAGACTGAGTATGTTTTCCTATGTAAACCTCTGACTGTCAATTGTTGCCACACTCTACCCCGGGGGGTTATAATTTCAACGAAATTGAATCTACATTACCTGAGGATGCTTCTATATGAATATGAATGATCATTCCTTTCCTGTTCTTGAGAAGAAGATTTCTAAAGATTTTTTCCATATATTCCTATGTAAACCTTTGATCGCCCCTAGTGGCCCCATCTGTTCCCTGGGGTCATAATTTGTACTCCAAGTCAGTAAGCTTTCATATATTTCATCTCTTTTGAGGTTCTTGAGAATCAGATGAAAATGTTAAAAGTTTACAACAACAACGACGACAGACAACGGACAAATTTTGAGCTTTCGGAACAGGTGAGCTAATACTTTACAGGATCATCCAATTTGAAAACTTCATTTTTGTGGAGAAATTGACATGTTTGAACAACAAAAATAAGAAATGAAGGTCAAAGACACGTAAAAATATAGTCATCTGTAAAATTCTTGGGAAGGATATACATATAGATTTTAACATTGTGGATTAATTGCTTGCAAGAAAACTCATAATATATTCAAATTATGCTTATATATATTCCTTCTAATATATCCAGTTATGACGTCAAATTATCCGGTCCTTTCTGTCTTGATTCATGGATATTTAAAAAAAAAGTATGGATATTTTAAAAAAAGAAGTAAAATGCGTTCTGTAATTTTAGCTCTGCAATGTAAATTATTTTAAGCAACATATATCAATGGAAAGCATAAGACCCTCGTAAAAAAAATATAGGCCCTATTAAATGGCCCTGAAGACGTCTTCATGAAAAACTTTTCACAGTAAAAGTATACAAGATGAATGTCATCGTGTTGATAAATGCAGGAGTTTTGAAATTCACAAAACAAAGCAATTTCTAATAGCCCTAACATTACAATAAAAAAGGAGATCATAGAAATAATGAAGGTGATAACTTTACTGGTCTTTCATACAATAACTATTTTGAATATTATCTCAATTTTCATCATTATTTGAAAATTTTAAATGTGCAATATGCTCTCTACTGTAAATGAATGAGGATTTTAATGAATCGGGATTTATTTACTCAAGTAAAAAAAGTGTTTTTGAAGACTTTTTATAGTAGTTATAGTAGTAGATCGTAAGGGTAGCTTAGTCGGTAGAGCGCTCGCTCTGTCATCGGAAGGTCGTGGGTTCAAACCCTGGCTGTGACTGACCCAAGTAGATAAAAAATAGGTAGCAACTGTTCCTTCGTCAAGCACTCGGCACTTTGAAGTGAAAGGAGCGGGTCTTTTAAGATGAGACCTTAAAGACCAAGGCCCCGTGTCAAGATAGGCATTGGCACGATAAAGAAATCTCACTGCTCAATGGTCCTGAGTGCCGTTTAAAGGTCTATTAAAATTTGAAGTCCTTCACTGGTATATGGTGACGTTTCTATATGAGTGAAAAATTCTTGAACGGGACTTAAAACAACATACATAATTGTACAATCAATCAATGTACGGTAGTAATGACCAGAATACTAGTATTTGCTGAGAAATTTTGTTTTTCTATGGTAGCGTATTTCTGCCACTCTCAAGCCGCTATAATTATCTTTAAAAAAGTCTTTAAAAAAAACTCGAGAGACTATATCCTCTTCTGTCACGCCAAGTCAAGAAAACTTAAGAACCCTCTATACACTGCACACTAAAGAGTTCTGATTCTGTGGTATTTTTATGTAGTAAGAGTAATCTGCCCTTAGATCTGAAATAAGATAAATTGAAATCTACAGTTTATCAATGAATTTCTAATCAATTCAAGCACTCTTAACATTTTGACGGGCTAAGATAAATTAATTGAACACTTCATCTGCATGCTTTTTCCCCACTTAGGTAAACAACTGATTTCTGTTCATCAAAACTTAGTTGACTTCGAACATTTTTCCTGGGGGTAAAAGCCAGGCACCCTATGTTGAAAATGATATAAATAAGCTCAATATTTACACCTTTATACAATGTAATTTTCTCAATGTCCAAAAAACATTTTTGTTTAGTGTAGAGAGGGTCCTTAATTACCACCAAAAGTTGTGATAGCCGTGTTGACTAGTCCTTATGACAATCTCGCATTTCTACAAAGGTTTGATCAATGCTTCTTTGCATATGACTTCGGTCGAGATAGTTAATTGTTTTGATGAGACTGCTTCGGAATCCCTGTATCTAAATAGTTTTGTCACATAACACTTGCTTACAGATATTATTGCATGTTATGAATTACTCTCCTCTTAATATTTCATAGTTTACAAGCATTCTGAGGAGATCGAGCTATTTCTTTAATTTTTTTTTTAATTTATTTTTTATTCTACTTTCACACATATTAAAAAAATACACACAAACGTATATATAAATAAATGTACAAGACCATATGAAATGAAGAGAAAAGGGAGACTATGTAATAAACTAGTGTGAAAGTTTACAAGGAGAGAGAGAGAGGAGAAAGAGATGGGAGAGGGGGGACATACTTCATGTAAAACTCATGTAATAATTTGTGTTGAGCAAATTTTAGAGTTTTTCAACTATTTCCTGCCAGTGTCTTTCAAATTCATCATATTTACAGTTTTTTAACGAGAGGAACTTTTCTACTCTAATTCTTTCGGTAATAACAATTTTTAAAGCCTCAATATTTAATTTTATAGTTTTGGCGAACTTACTTGCAAAAATATATTGTTTTATTATCAGAATTAGTAAATTTTCTAACTTGTATAAGTTTCTATTTGTAAATTTACCAAATAAAATTGATTGCCTATTAAAGCAAACAGACCTGTTCAATTTTTGCAAAATCCATTCCTCAATCTCTAACCAAACTTCTTTTACTAGAGAACATTCAACAAAAAGATGATAAATAGTTTCAATATCCTTCCCACAGAAGGAGCATAATGGTGAATCAATTAGTTTTAATTTAAAAAGATGGCATTTTGTAGGAATTAATCTGTGCAAAATTTGGAATTGTAGCCATTGGAGTTTTGATTCTTGGGTTGTTTTGAAAGGTAGCTCAAAATTTTTTTCCCAATATACTTCACCAAATTCTTCTCCATTTTCACTCCATTTTATAACTGAAGTAATATTACCCTTTTTATTATTGATGAGAACGTTATACATATCTTTACATCCTTTTTTACTCTTTAAAAATATTCCAAGGGTGGCTGGAATAAGTGGTCTAGAAATTGGCATTATTTTGTAATTCTTAAAACAGGCTAGCCTCTTTCTAATTGCCATCCTTAATCCTGCATATTCAACATAGTTTGTGTTTACCTTAATGTTATTTTGTATGAATTCAAAACTGTAGAAATCCCCATTTGGATCTAGCAAGTCACTGATAAATACAATGCCTGAATTAACGTAACTTTTGATAAAAATTGACCGGCCACCGATAGTAACATCTGGATTATGTCGTATGTGTTCTTGAGGAGGAGTTACATGTAAACCATACATAGCTTTAGTCTCATATACTTTACACCAACTGGAAAATACATCTTTCCAAAACTTATTTTTCATGATACTACTCAGATTCTTAATAAAATCAATTCCACACATCCAAAGATGATTTATACTTGTTTCCAATTCTGTTTCAAGTAATTTAACCCATTTAGCATTTGAATACATAACCCGCGCCGTCTTATCCAACTGGATTTTAATGATGTAACAAAATCTTTATAATCTATCATTTTCAAACCCCCATATCTATTTCTTTAATTATTTTTTTTAATTTAATTTAATCTTTTTTTTGAAAATTCTTGTAATTAATTGATATTTTTGCAACTCAGTCTCTACTGGAAAAAAGTACTGACGTATCGAGATAATTACGAAATATTAATAACCACAAATTTTGACAGATTTATGCGTCCATAAAGTGGTATGTTATCATATGATGCTGTTATAATTTAGTCCGAAATATCTGACGTTTTCCTGGCTTTTTTAACGATTTGATATTTTACGTGTCAGGAAAACGTCAGAACCGGCGCCATTACTAAAACAAGCAATTCGCCGACTCCAAGCGGAGGCGGCATTCTCGGGTTGATTTTCGATACTTGCGAACCGAATTAAATGTCAAACTCACAACATATCAATAGTACAATGCTTTTAGTACTCACCAACGTATTGTTTTTATGGTTCGTTTTATTTAATTTATAATTCGATGAAAACAATTTATCTGATTGTCGAGATTTGTTTTTATTTCGTGCATTTTAAAATTTTGCAAATCCTGTATCAAATGTGGAGTGATGTTTTCTTTTCATCAATATCGGTGAGTACTAGAAGCATTGTGAAATTGATAAATTGTGAGTTTGGCATATAATTCTGTTCTCAGGTAACGAAAATCAACTCTGGTTGGAGACGGCGAAATTTCCAGTTTTCGTAATGGCGCCGGTTCTAACGTTTTCCTGGCACGTAAAATATCAAAATCGTGAAAAGGCCAGGAAAACGTCAGATATTTCGGACTATTATAATTGAACCTCTTACTATCAGGCCCCAAGACATAAACCAGAAACATAGGCCTACCTTACTCGAAACTTCGATTTTAACTATACTGACTTTTATTTAACAAAGATGTTTAAAATGTTGTCAGTTCGTGTAATAATATTCAATTTCGAACATGAGGACATTTCAAAAGTTATCTTAATTTGAAAATTTAGACAAATCTGTTTTCAGTTTATGGTCTTGAGACCAGATATTAAAGCAATATAGATAAATCTGAAAAATATATCCTTCATAATTTCACAAATCACATATGCAAGAGCATTTCAAACCCTTGCATTATAAAAGCGTGTGTAGAAACTGCGTTGATCATGCAGAAAAATTATCAAAACTACGAATTTTGGGCGTGTTTGATTGTCATACATCCTTTCACTGTCACAAACTAAAAAAATCCTTAATCTTTAAGAATAGGTAGGTAATCTGTGGTGTGTTAGTATGATATCAAACCTATAATTAAGAAAAGTCATAAGAGAAATGTAAGAGAGCGAAACCAACATGACAGTGTTTTCATTTCGTATGCACTTGTACGTTCAATTCATTAAACTGCAGTTATTATTTTTTTCTTTTTAATCACATGTAAATAGAAATTCAAAACTGTAAACAAAATGGCAATGCAAGTGTGTCGCTGCACCTTTAATATTAAAATTATTATTCTTATATTGATGATTTCATCTCAGCAAGCCAGTGCATGGCAGCTTAAAGGGGTTTGGTTACAGATTTCTTGTTAATATTTTCTAAAATTTTCGGTATAATATTTTTATAATATAATCGTTTTTCCAGTTAACTAAATTTTAAGGATCAAGTTGCTAGAGCGTTTCAGATCGACATCCTTGCACTTTCATGAAATAAAATTTATCCTTGATATTTAAGAAAAGTAGAAAAAGAATTCTGCATTCATGAAAAATATTTAAATTATAATCAAGAAAATTCAGATAAGACAAGTGAAAAAGCAAAACCAACACATCAGTGTTGTCAGTTTGTGTTCAGTGATGTGTGCAGAGTTAACAAATTGAACGCACCCGGTAAACACACCATAAACACACCACATAAGTTCAATTCATTAGACTAAAGTTATCAATAGAATAGAAATAGAAATTTAAATTGTCATCAAAACAGCAATTAAACTGTGCCCAGGTCCCTTTTAAGTCATCTTTAGAAATACATGTAAGTGATTGTTATATTTAGTAACTTTTTCTCAACTTCAACTTTCTTTTTTCTCTTTCTTTAACTTCAACTTGAACCTTCTATACTTCCATGAAGAAAAAATTGTTCACGTTATTGGGAGAATACTATTTAGTAAAGAACACATACATGAACCAAACAATTCTGTCGTGAAGATTTAGTGTATCTAGGCGATTATGCAAATCAAATATGCTGGAATTGCAGTTATGATATATTTTTGTTAGTTAATATCATTTCTGTAGTTCAGTAGACGAATTATTTTCAGAAAAACAATGACATCGGATCATAAACAATTTGTCATAGGAAAAACCATTTCTGTAATAGATTTTAGAAGTAAATAGTTTGCTTACAGAGGGCACTGACTGACAATATGTGAAAGCAGTTTAATAAATGATGAAGTAAATATTTATGCAATAACAAAAATTAGGTGAACGAAATTCAAACACCCACAAGATTTATTTTGACAGAAATCTTAGCTTTTCACCCTATAGACTTACATCTTGTTATTATGGAATAGGTATAAAATTTATAATAAAATCAACTAGTGCTAATTGTAACGGGAACCGTTACAGATGTTCCCCAAACGGCTCCCCAATCCCTTATGATGCCCCATTCCCTACAAGCTTCAATAAATTAGACAATACTTTTGTAATATAGATGGACACTTTATTTTTAAGGGTATTTCATTGGAAAACTACTCCGATATAGCCATAAGGGTATTAACCAATCAAATTTCAGCGCATGTGCTTGCACATGTTTTCTAAATTTTTCACATTAATTTTCTTATAGTGTCTCACAATACATACATTTGTGATAAATATTAAAGAATCTCATTGAAAAATAAGAGAGATGTAACCCTTTAAGTATTAGCCAATCAGAATTCAGCATACGCGCATGCATGGTCTTGCATTCAATTTTGATGGTATCATAATGTAGGAGCTCTATGTGCCTATCCATGTCGTAAATTTCATCCTGTTTTGTTGAAAACCAAGGGAGTTATAGACATCTAAAGTTTCAACCAATCAGATTGCAGCACATATGCATGCGCGTGTTTTCAAGAAATAACCGATGTAACATGTTGTAGCACCTTATAATATATACTTATATTCTAAATTTCAAAGTATTTTGTCAAAAAACAAGGAAATTATTGAGATTTTTGTTTCAGCCAATCAGAGAAGAGCGCACGTGCATGCACGTGAGTTCACGCTAATTTGACCATGTTATCTTGTCTAGACTACTAATGTATCTTTATATTTTGAGTTTCAAAGCAAGTCATCAAGAAATATAAAAAGTTACGGCTTCATCAAGTATATCAGTCATTTAACTCATTGCACGCGCGCGCACGTGCATGCATGTGCGCGCAAAATGACCTTCGTTCCGAACACCTACACAACATGCCTATTAACCCTAAAAAGGTTTCATGTCAATCGGATGAGTGGTTCTATGAGAACACTCCCGGACAAAAAAGTACCGGAGAAGAAAGTAGAAAAAAAGAATAATAATAATAACTAGAAACTCATTACTAGTAATGAGAAGGTCTTCCGTTATACGACTTCCTGTTTGCATGAACATGTCTTTTCCAACGTCGGTATTAGCCTAAAACTTATGTAGAAACCAAATAACTTAAAATATACTTTTTTGCTTCGTTTCCTCTCACGACCGGAAGTAATGACGACACACGATTTTTACACCAAGCAAATGAACTGATGACTGACTATAAGTCCTGAAAGTTTTAGAGTTCAGTCTTTTACTGTTGCCGAACAATTGTGAGAACAAATTCTAATTTTGAGGACAAGAAAACACACGACCGGAAGTGAACTGAATAAAAATCTCTGAATTTTCTCTTGACTTTTGCAGTATCTACAGCATATGTAAAAAAAAAAAAAAAAAAAAAAAAAAAAAAAAAAAAAACATTTCAATTACTTATCTATAAGTGATATTTATGAGAAAGCTAAACCACGAAATAACGTAGTTTATCTTTTAAAACCGGAAGTTTAAAGTTTTTTTCCGGTGGAATTTAACATATTTTAAAACAGCGAAAGGGAAGCAATAAAGTGATGAAAATTTTAATTTTAAAAAGAAAAGTTGAAATTTTCGATTTCTTCGATCACTTCCTGTGATGACCGGAAATGACGGCTGACGCTTTTAACCCTATGTGTTTTGCCTTCTCACCAAGTTTTATTACTCCTACAAGTTTGGTGTTTTACTTTCATGCCGTTTCCGAGATCTCGCTGAAATAACTTTTCATTTTGTGGACAAGAAAACACGCGACCGGAAGTGAATTTTATTAAGATATTTCATGTCAATCTAGACAACTGCAGTCTCAATAACATATATAAAAATCATTTAAAGAACTCTATCTATAAGCGATATGTTGGGGGAAATTCAAAACCCCTATTATGTAGTTTTTCTCTTAAAACCGAAAGTTGTCGTTTTTTGTTTCCGGTGGAACCAAGACATCTCGTAACTGTGAAAAAGATACAATTATATGATGCAAGTCTTATTTCAAAAGAGAAAATTTGAAATTTTCGATTTCTTTGATCACTTCCTGTGACGACCGGAAGTGACGACTGACGCTCTTAAGCCAAATTGTTTTGTCTACTTCTCAAGGTTTAATACTCTTATCAGTTTGGTGTCTAAATCTCTTACCGTTTCTGAGATCTCACTCGGACAAGTTCTCATTTTGCGGACATTTAAACGCGCGACCGGAAGTGAATTTTACAAAGATATTTGACGTTACTCTAGACATTTGCAGTCTTGATAACATATTCAAAAATCAGTTCAAATACATTATGTATAAAAAATATTTATGGGAAAGTAAAATACTCAAATTATGCAGTTTTTCACTTATAGCCGGAAGTTGACGTTTTTGGTTCCGGTAAGACTAACATATTTCGAATCTACAAATAAGATGCAACAATGTAATGAAAGAAAAAAATCAAAAAAGAAAAGTTGAAAATTTCGATTTCTTTGATCACTTCCTGTGACGACCGGAAGTGACGGCTGACGCTCTTAACCCAAATGGTTTTGCCTACTCCTCAAGATCTATTAACCGTATAGGTTTGGTGTCTTAATCTCTTACCTTTTCTGAGATATGACTGGGACAAAATATTTTTGAAAAAAACGGAAATCGGACATATCTGACGACCGGAAGTGAATTTTGAAAAAATGAAAAAAACTCCTAGGGGTATTTTCATTCTCTATCATCCCTGAAAATTTCAAGAAAATCCGTCCAGCCATCTCTGAGAAAACGCTCCGACAAGAAAAGGGGAAAAAAAAAATAATAATAAAAAGAAACAGTAGAATCACTATAAGGTCTTCCGTCTGAAACGGAAGACCTTAATAACAGAATGCCGTGTAAGGTTCACGTCAAAACATGGCTGACGCAAAACAATTCCTGAATTTTCCCCTTCAATTCGAGCATTTCTGCATTGGACAGGGCTGATGGTTGTTTATGAGATGATAAACTATGTGTAAACTTTCTTAGTTTAGCGGAATCATGAACATTTTCGGCGTGATGAATAATTTGTTTACAGTAGTGATGAGGCTTTCGCGCACCTGCAGGAGCGGATCCAAGGATATACAAATTAATAAAATTTAATAGAAATGAAGTTTTAATACTTTTAAATAGTATTTAATGAAATTATTAATATGCAAGTGATAGATATACAAGAAAACGTGAAATGCTAATGAATGCAGCTGACAATCACTACTTTGTAAAGATAAATTAATTCTAAATAAAATAATTATAAATTCTATAGACAAAACAGAAGAAGAATGAATGGTAGCAAAATATCAAATCACATCAGGGGAACTGAATTTTATTAATGAAACTCTTAAGAAGTTCCGTATAAGTTGTGAATTTTATATCTGTGTATTCTACCTGGTTGCTTCGAGGAAGGGGGGGGGGGTCTTGAACATAAACATGTAAATTACCATTATTTTATAGAAAGAATTAAGGCTTATAATTTTGAAAACGTCAAGAAGAGTTGCTTGTGATATGAAGTTCAAGGTCATTTTATAAATAATCCAAAACATAAAAGCGAAAAAGAGAAAATGGGGGGAGGGGGTTTAAATATGACAATGTCTTCTACAGTTGACAAAAAAAGAGAGGCGAATAAAATGCACACACATATCATATACAACCGTTTTTATTTAATATAAACTCGTTTCCATGGCAACAGGAAGGTTTTTCTGGCCTATCCCAATCACCAGGTAGGTGTTACCTCTACACCGCGTCCTACGTGAATGAGCGCTGAGCAGTCCCCGCAAACTATATATACGGGGAAAAAATCAATATTTTGTAGTGTTTTGAGATACGTTGGTCCTACGTTTTCAGAAATTCTAAGATATTTAAAGATATTTAATTCCTTCTTAATCCTATCAAGAAACTGGTAATACGTAAAATCTTCAAAGAGGGGCCTTTACGTACCCTATGAATATTACAGAAAAAAGAAGTTAGAAAGACGAAGAAATTGAAAAAATCGACATTTTAATCCAATTTCTGTGACGACCGGAAGTATTGACGACGAAAAGAATATTCATGGTGACATCCACAAGTCATTATCTATGAAATCTGACAGATTTAACTTTCATATCTTAAGCTGTTCTGGAGAAATGGAGCGGACAAAGTCCTTTACAAAATTTCGTCTATACAATAATATTAAGAATATAACAGAATGCCGTGTAAGGTTCACGTCAAAACATGGCTGACGCAAAACAATTCCTGAATTTTCCCCTTCAATTCGAGCATTTCTGCATTGGACAGGGCTGATGGTTGTTTATGAGATGATAAACTATGTGTAAACTTTCTTAGTTTAGCGGAATCATGAACATTTTCGGCGTGATGAATAATTTGTTTACAGTAGTGATGAGGCTTTCGCGCACCTGCAGGAGCGGATCCAAGGATATACAAATTAATAAAATTTAATAGAAATGAAGTTTTAATACTTTTAAATAGTATTTAATGAAATTATTAATATGCAAGTGATAGATATACAAGAAAACGTGAAATGCTAATGAATGCAGCTGACAATCACTACTTTGTAAAGATAAATTAATTCTAAATAAAATAATTATAAATTCTATAGACAAAACAGAAGAAGAATGAATGGTAGCAAAATATCAAATCACATCAGGGGAACTGAATTTTATTAATGAAACTCTTAAGAAGTTCCGTATAAGTTGTGAATTTTATATCTGTGTATTCTACCTGGTTGCTTCGAGGAAGGGGGGGGGGGGTCTTGAACATAAACATGTAAATTACCATTATTTTATAGAAAGAATTAAGGCTTATAATTTTGAAAACGTCAAGAAGAGTTGCTTGTGATATGAAGTTCAAGGTCATTTTATAAATAATCCAAAACATAAAAGCGAAAAAGAGAAAATGGGGGGAGGGGGTTTAAATATGACAATGTCTTCTACAGTTGACAAAAAAAGAGAGGCGAATAAAATGCACACACATATCATATACAACCGTTTTTATTTAATATAAACTCGTTTCCATGGCAACAGGAAGGTTTTTCTGGCCTATCCCAATCACCAGGTAGGTGTTACCTCTACACCGCGTCCTACGTGAATGAGCGCTGAGCAGTCCCCGCAAACTATATATACGGGGAAAAAATCAATATTTTGTAGTGTTTTGAGATACGTTGGTCCTACGTTTTCAGAAATTCTAAGATATTTAAAGATATTTAATTCCTTCTTAATCCTATCAAGAAACTGGTAATACGTAAAATCTTCAAAGAGGGGCCTTTACGTACCCTATGAATATTACAGAAAAAAGAAGTTAGAAAGACGAAGAAATTGAAAAAATCGACATTTTAATCCAATTTCTGTGACGACCGGAAGTATTGACGACGAAAAGAATATTCATGGTGACATCCACAAGTCATTATCTATGAAATCTGACAGATTTAACTTTCATATCTTAAGCTGTTCTGGAGAAATGGAGCGGACAAAGTCCTTTACAAAATTTCGTCTATACAATAATATTAAGAATATAACAGAATGCCGTGTAAGGTTCACGTCAAAACATGGCTGACGCAAAACAATTCCTGAATTTTCCCCTTCAATTCGAGCATTTCTGCATTGGACAGGGCTGATGGTTGTTTATGAGATGATAAACTATGTGTAAACTTTCTTAGTTTAGCGGAATCATGAACATTTTCGGCGTGATGAATAATTTGTTTACAGTAGTGATGAGGCTTTCGCGCACCTGCAGGAGCGGATCCAAGGATATACAAATTAATAAAATTTAATAGAAATGAAGTTTTAATACTTTTAAATAGTATTTAATGAAATTATTAATATGCAAGTGATAGATATACAAGAAAACGTGAAATGCTAATGAATGCAGCTGACAATCACTACTTTGTAAAGATAAATTAATTCTAAATAAAATAATTATAAATTCTATAGACAAAACAGAAGAAGAATGAATGGTAGCAAAATATCAAATCACATCAGGGGAACTGAATTTTATTAATGAAACTCTTAAGAAGTTCCGTATAAGTTGTGAATTTTATATCTGTGTATTCTACCTGGTTGCTTCGAGGAAGGGGGGGGGGGGGGTCTTGAACATAAACATGTAAATTACCATTATTTTATAGAAAGAATTAAGGCTTATAATTTTGAAAACGTCAAGAAGAGTTGCTTGTGATATGAAGTTCAAGGTCATTTTATAAATAATCCAAAACATAAAAGCGAAAAAGAGAAAATGGGGGGAGGGGGTTTAAATATGACAATGTCTTCTACAGTTGACAAAAAAAGAGAGGCGAATAAAATGCACACACATATCATATACAACCGTTTTTATTTAATATAAACTCGTTTCCATGGCAACAGGAAGGTTTTTCTGGCCTATCCCAATCACCAGGTAGGTGTTACCTCTACACCGCGTCCTACGTGAATGAGCGCTGAGCAGTCCCCGCAAACTATATATACGGGGAAAAAATCAATATTTTGTAGTGTTTTGAGATACGTTGGTCCTACGTTTTCAGAAATTCTAAGATATTTAAAGATATTTAATTCCTTCTTAATCCTATCAAGAAACTGGTAATACGTAAAATCTTCAAAGAGGGGCCTTTACGTACCCTATGAATATTACAGAAAAAAGAAGTTAGAAAGACGAAGAAATTGAAAAAATCGACATTTTAATCCAATTTCTGTGACGACCGGAAGTATTGACGACGAAAAGAATATTCATGGTGACATCCACAAGTCATTATCTATGAAATCTGACAGATTTAACTTTCATATCTTAAGCTGTTCTGGAGAAATGGAGCGGACAAAGTCCTTTACAAAATTTCGTCTATACAATAATATTAAGAATATAACAGAATGCCGTGTAAGGTTCACGTCAAAACATGGCTGACGCAAAACAATTCCTGAATTTTCCCCTTCAATTCGAGCATTTCTGCATTGGACAGGGCTGATGGTTGTTTATGAGATGATAAACTATGTGTAAACTTTCTTAGTTTAGCGGAATCATGAACATTTTCGGCGTGATGAATAATTTGTTTACAGTAGTGATGAGGCTTTCGCGCACCTGCAGGAGCGGATCCAAGGATATACAAATTAATAAAATTTAATAGAAATGAAGTTTTAATACTTTTAAATAGTATTTAATGAAATTATTAATATGCAAGTGATAGATATACAAGAAAACGTGAAATGCTAATGAATGCAGCTGACAATCACTACTTTGTAAAGATAAATTAATTCTAAATAAAATAATTATAAATTCTATAGACAAAACAGAAGAAGAATGAATGGTAGCAAAATATCAAATCACATCAGGGGAACTGAATTTTATTAATGAAACTCTTAAGAAGTTCCGTATAAGTTGTGAATTTTATATCTGTGTATTCTACCTGGTTGCTTCGAGGAAGGGGGGGGGGGGTCTTGAACATAAACATGTAAATTACCATTATTTTATAGAAAGAATTAAGGCTTATAATTTTGAAAACGTCAAGAAGAGTTGCTTGTGATATGAAGTTCAAGGTCATTTTATAAATAATCCAAAACATAAAAGCGAAAAAGAGAAAATGGGGGGAGGGGGTTTAAATATGACAATGTCTTCTACAGTTGACAAAAAAAGAGAGGCGAATAAAATGCACACACATATCATATACAACCGTTTTTATTTAATATAAACTCGTTTCCATGGCAACAGGAAGGTTTTTCTGGCCTATCCCAATCACCAGGTAGGTGTTACCTCTACACCGCGTCCTACGTGAATGAGCGCTGAGCAGTCCCCGCAAACTATATATACGGGGAAAAAATCAATATTTTGTAGTGTTTTGAGATACGTTGGTCCTACGTTTTCAGAAATTCTAAGATATTTAAAGATATTTAATTCCTTCTTAATCCTATCAAGAAACTGGTAATACGTAAAATCTTCAAAGAGGGGCCTTTACGTACCCTATGAATATTACAGAAAAAAGAAGTTAGAAAGACGAAGAAATTGAAAAAATCGACATTTTAATCCAATTTCTGTGACGACCGGAAGTATTGACGACGAAAAGAATATTCATGGTGACATCCACAAGTCATTATCTATGAAATCTGACAGATTTAACTTTCATATCTTAAGCTGTTCTGGAGAAATGGAGCGGACAAAGTCCTTTACAAAATTTCGTCTATACAATAATATTAAGAATATAACAGAATGCCGTGTAAGGTTCACGTCAAAACATGGCTGACGCAAAACAATTCCTGAATTTTCCCCTTCAATTCGAGCATTTCTGCATTGGACAGGGCTGATGGTTGTTTATGAGATGATAAACTATGTGTAAACTTTCTTAGTTTAGCGGAATCATGAACATTTTCGGCGTGATGAATAATTTGTTTACAGTAGTGATGAGGCTTTCGCGCACCTGCAGGAGCGGATCCAAGGATATACAAATTAATAAAATTTAATAGAAATGAAGTTTTAATACTTTTAAATAGTATTTAATGAAATTATTAATATGCAAGTGATAGATATACAAGAAAACGTGAAATGCTAATGAATGCAGCTGACAATCACTACTTTGTAAAGATAAATTAATTCTAAATAAAATAATTATAAATTCTATAGACAAAACAGAAGAAGAATGAATGGTAGCAAAATATCAAATCACATCAGGGGAACTGAATTTTATTAATGAAACTCTTAAGAAGTTCCGTATAAGTTGTGAATTTTATATCTGTGTATTCTACCTGGTTGCTTCGAGGAAGGGGGGGGGGGGTCTTGAACATAAACATGTAAATTACCATTATTTTATAGAAAGAATTAAGGCTTATAATTTTGAAAACGTCAAGAAGAGTTGCTTGTGATATGAAGTTCAAGGTCATTTTATAAATAATCCAAAACATAAAAGCGAAAAAGAGAAAATGGGGGGAGGGGGTTTAAATATGACAATGTCTTCTACAGTTGACAAAAAAAGAGAGGCGAATAAAATGCACACACATATCATATACAACCGTTTTTATTTAATATAAACTCGTTTCCATGGCAACAGGAAGGTTTTTCTGGCCTATCCCAATCACCAGGTAGGTGTTACCTCTACACCGCGTCCTACGTGAATGAGCGCTGAGCAGTCCCCGCAAACTATATATACGGGGAAAAAATCAATATTTTGTAGTGTTTTGAGATACGTTGGTCCTACGTTTTCAGAAATTCTAAGATATTTAAAGATATTTAATTCCTTCTTAATCCTATCAAGAAACTGGTAATACGTAAAATCTTCAAAGAGGGGCCTTTACGTACCCTATGAATATTACAGAAAAAAGAAGTTAGAAAGACGAAGAAATTGAAAAAATCGACATTTTAATCCAATTTCTGTGACGACCGGAAGTATTGACGACGAAAAGAATATTCATGGTGACATCCACAAGTCATTATCTATGAAATCTGACAGATTTAACTTTCATATCTTAAGCTGTTCTGGAGAAATGGAGCGGACAAAGTCCTTTACAAAATTTCGTCTATACAATAATATTAAGAATATAACAGAATGCCGTGTAAGGTTCACGTCAAAACATGGCTGACGCAAAACAATTCCTGAATTTTCCCCTTCAATTCGAGCATTTCTGCATTGGACAGGGCTGATGGTTGTTTATGAGATGATAAACTATGTGTAAACTTTCTTAGTTTAGCGGAATCATGAACATTTTCGGCGTGATGAATAATTTGTTTACAGTAGTGATGAGGCTTTCGCGCACCTGCAGGAGCGGATCCAAGGATATACAAATTAATAAAATTTAATAGAAATGAAGTTTTAATACTTTTAAATAGTATTTAATGAAATTATTAATATGCAAGTGATAGATATACAAGAAAACGTGAAATGCTAATGAATGCAGCTGACAATCACTACTTTGTAAAGATAAATTAATTCTAAATAAAATAATTATAAATTCTATAGACAAAACAGAAGAAGAATGAATGGTAGCAAAATATCAAATCACATCAGGGGAACTGAATTTTATTAATGAAACTCTTAAGAAGTTCCGTATAAGTTGTGAATTTTATATCTGTGTATTCTACCTGGTTGCTTCGAGGAAGGGGGGGGGGGGGGTCTTGAACATAAACATGTAAATTACCATTATTTTATAGAAAGAATTAAGGCTTATAATTTTGAAAACGTCAAGAAGAGTTGCTTGTGATATGAAGTTCAAGGTCATTTTATAAATAATCCAAAACATAAAAGCGAAAAAGAGAAAATGGGGGGAGGGGGTTTAAATATGACAATGTCTTCTACAGTTGACAAAAAAAGAGAGGCGAATAAAATGCACACACATATCATATACAACCGTTTTTATTTAATATAAACTCGTTTCCATGGCAACAGGAAGGTTTTTCTGGCCTATCCCAATCACCAGGTAGGTGTTACCTCTACACCGCGTCCTACGTGAATGAGCGCTGAGCAGTCCCCGCAAACTATATATACGGGGAAAAAATCAATATTTTGTAGTGTTTTGAGATACGTTGGTCCTACGTTTTCAGAAATTCTAAGATATTTAAAGATATTTAATTCCTTCTTAATCCTATCAAGAAACTGGTAATACGTAAAATCTTCAAAGAGGGGCCTTTACGTACCCTATGAATATTACAGAAAAAAGAAGTTAGAAAGACGAAGAAATTGAAAAAATCGACATTTTAATCCAATTTCTGTGACGACCGGAAGTATTGACGACGAAAAGAATATTCATGGTGACATCCACAAGTCATTATCTATGAAATCTGACAGATTTAACTTTCATATCTTAAGCTGTTCTGGAGAAATGGAGCGGACAAAGTCCTTTACAAAATTTCGTCTATACAATAATATTAAGAATACTAGAAACTCATTACTAGTAATGAGAAGGTCTTCCGTTATACGACTTCCTGTTTGCATGAACATGTCTTTTCCAACGTCGGTATTAGCCTAAAACTTATGTAGAAACCAAATAACTTAAAATATACTTTTTTGCTTCGTTTCCTCTCACGACCGGAAGTAATGACGACACACGATTTTTACACCAAGCAAATGAACTGATGACTGACTATAAGTCCTGAAAGTTTTAGAGTTCAGTCTTTTACTGTTGCCGAACAATTGTGAGAACAAATTCTAATTTTGAGGACAAGAAAACACACGACCGGAAGTGAACTGAATAAAAATCTCTGAATTTTCTCTTGACTTTTGCAGTATCTACAGCATATGTAAAAAAAAAAAAAAAAAAAAAAAAAAAAAAACATTTCAATTACTTATCTATAAGTGATATTTATGAGAAAGCTAAACCACGAAATAACGTAGTTTATCTTTTAAAACCGGAAGTTTAAAGTTTTTTTCCGGTGGAATTTAACATATTTTAAAA